>NW_022630088.1:1993951-2206921 GCF_010909765.2 Amblyraja radiata | reverse complement strand
GGGAGAGAGAAAGAGGGGGAGAAAGAGAACGATAGGGGGGGAGAAAGTGGGAGAGAGATTTAAAAATGTTAAATCTTTTCTTAAGAAATGGATAGAGGTTTAGATCTAGTAATTGAATTTTGTAATTAGCTACAATTAGGTAACTAACTAATTACGTGCTTTAATTTCAGGTCATCCAAGTAAGATTGTTTCATATTTGAAAATTTCATTCAGTTATCTTAATGTTTAAGAAAGTTATGGCCATTTGACTGTCCTCGATCACAGCTTTTGTGTTAAGTCAATGGAAAGCAATAGGGAACAAGATAGAAACATAGAAAATAGGTGCAGGAGTAGAGGCCATTCGGCCCTTCGAGCCTGCACTGCCATTCAATATGATCATGGCTGATCATCGAACAAAGTATCCCGTACCTGCCTTCTCTCCATACCCCCTGTTCCCCTTTCTACCACATCTAACTCCCTCTTAAATATAGCCAATGAACTGTGGCCTCAACTACCTTCTGTGGCAGAGAATTCTACAGATTCACCACTCTCTGTGTGTGAAAAAAAATGTCATCTCGGTCCTAAAAGATTTCCCCCTTATCCTTAAACTGTGTGTGGCCCCTTGTTCTGGACTTCCCCAACATCGGGAACAATCTTCCTGTATCTAGCCTGTACAAACCCTTAAAAATTTTGTGCTTTTCCATAAGATCTCAATCTTCTAAATTCTAGCAAGTACAAGCCGAGACTACCCAGTCTTTCTTCATATGAAAGTCCTGACATCCCAGGAATCAGTCTGATGAACCTTCTCTGTACTCCCTCTATGGCAAGAATATCTTTCCTCAGATTAGGAGACCAAAACTGTACACAATACTCCAGGTGTGGTCTCACCAGGACCCTGTACAACTGCAGTAGAACCTTGCTGCTCCTATACTCAAATCCTTGTTGTTTGACATGAGTGTTACTTTCCACTTTGGTCTATTGATGAGTTATTTGGTATGTAAGCATTGACTGCAAAACTTATCTATACTCCCAAGCCTTTGCTGATGTCCACTGAGCGAGGGCTATATGTATATATGTATGTAGTTTGTTTGTTTATACTATTCTTATAACAAATGTAAAGCACTTTGGCCAACGAGAGTTGTGTCGGTGATACCAAGTGGAGGCTGGGCGATCGTTTCGCCGAACACCTCCGCTCGGTCCGTAATAACCAACCTGACCTCCCGGTGGCTCAGCACTTCAACTCCCCCTCCCACTCCTTATCCGATCTCTCTGTCCTGGGTCTCCTCCATGGCCAGAGGGAGCAACACCCGGAAATTGGAGGAACAGCACCTCATATTCCGCTTGGGGAGTCTGCACCCTAGCGGCATGAACATTGAATTCTCCCAATTTTGATAGTCCTTGCTGTCTCCTGCCCTTCCTCAGCCCTCCTGCTGTCTCCTCCAATCCCCCAACCTTCGGGCTCCTCCTTTTTCCTTTCTTCTCCCCACCCCCCATCAGTCTGAAGAAGGGTTTCGGCCCGAAACGTTGCCTATTTCCTTCGCTCCATAGATGCTGCAGCACCCGCTGAGTTTCTCCAGCTTTTTTGTGTACCTTCGATTTTCCAGCATCTGCAGTTCCTTCTTAAACACAGAGTTGTTTTTTTAATGTGCTATATAAATAAATGTGACTTGACTTGACTTGACTGCATTTTCACAGGAGTTGCAGTGGAATTGAAATTCTGTAACCATCAGTGGATATCAACTTCGGATCTTAAGATGGATGAAAGGTCAGTATTTGTAAATATTTGGGCCCCGTGCAGTGTTTAAAAAAAATCTTTGATACATATGTACTTCCGTTTTGTCAGAATGCCCTAAAACCATGCAGTTCAAATGCTGCCTTTTTGTCTACAGCTGTCACTCTCACCTCATTTCTCGATCCCAGATATTTAGACTCAACGTCTTTGGGATTTGCAAGAAATCCTATGACCAACACCACAGCAGTGGTCAAAAGAGCACAACAGCGACTCCACCCTCTCCGGAGACTAAGGAAAGCAGGTCTCCCCACTGCCCATCTAAGAACCTTCTACAGGGGCACAATTGAAAGCATAATAACCTACGGCATCACTTCCTGGTTCGGGAGCTGCAAGGCTTACGAACAATATCAACTCAACAGGATAGTGAAGAACGCCAGCAGGATTATTGGTGCCCCACTCCCTTTCCTGCTGGAGATATACAAGAAGAGGAGCATCAGTAGAGCCATCTCCATCATCCAGGACCCCTACAACCCATCACATCACATCTTTTCCATTCTGCCATCTGGGAAGAGGTACAGGAGCATCAGCTGAAAAACCAGCAGGATGCTCCTCAGCTTCTTCCCACAGGCAATAAGACTGGTTAACGGACTTTGTCCCCTCCCAAAATATCGCTCACCAACACATCCAACCCCGCCCATACTTTGACAGTTAGGCACCTGTCAAAGTAAAGCCACTGTCGATCGGAATGTCTGTTTGTATTATATTGTTAATCTTAGGCCTACTTTCTTTTAAACATGGTAAGTTTAATTTGTTTTTAAAGCTCTATGTATTATCCGTTTTTTTAATTTATACATTGAATGGAAACCGATTGAGCAACGTTTTTTCGTTTCCTCTGTGTATGCGAGTACTCAGTGAAATGATATTAAAGAAATACTGAATACTGAAATAAAGCAAGGACAGCATGGGACAAGCGGCACAACAAGAAGTTGATAGAAAGTGGAAGTGGTGGAGGCAGGCAGGTTCGATTTTATCATTTAAAAATAAATTGGATAGGTATATGGATGGGAAAGGAATGGAGGGTTATGGTCTGAGTGCAGGTAGATGGGACGAGGGGAAAATAAGTGTTCGGCACGGACTTGAAGGGCCGAGATGGCCTGTTTCCGTGCTGTAATTGTTATATGGTTATATGGTTAAAACACCTAAATCGGTATACAATAGCAAATCTCTTTTTTTATTCATATGTTGTTGGATTGATAGATAATTCCTGTATCCGCCCACCTGTGACTGATGTCCCTGTAGATGTCAACTCTCTGTGCTCAGCCCCTTCCCTATTCCCACTTCCATGTGAACATCATTTCTTGCATCAGGTGTACACCCACTGTCAGGGCATCATATGTATGTCACAGAAGGCTCACTAACCTTTTTGTTCCTTTGATGTAGAGGCAACTGAATCACCTCCACAGTCACCACCTTCAGTCATGATGAAGACAGGCGTTCACAAACTCTGTAGCTCTGGAATAAACAATATTAACAGAACAATCAGGTGACAATTGAATGTGTAAAGCATTCTTGCCATCCTAATCTGGTGGCCGATTAGGAAAAGGGGAGATGCAACGAGACCTGGGTGTCATGGTACACCAGTCATTGAAAGTAGGCATGCAGGTGCAGCAGGCAGTGAAGAAAGCGAATGGTATGTTAGTATTCATAGCAAAAGGATTTGAGTATAGGAGCAGGGAGGTTCTACTGCAGTTGTATAGGGTATTGGCGAGACCACACCTGGAGTATTGTGTACAGTTTTGCCTCCTAATCTGATGAAAGACATTCTTGCCGTAGAGGGAGTACAGAGAAGGTTCACCAGACTGATTCCTGGGATGTCAGGACTTTCATATGAAGAAAGACTGGATAGACTCGGCTTGTACACGCTATAATTTAGAAGATTGAGGGGGATCTTATAGAAACTTACAAAATTCTTAAGGGGTTGGACAGGCTAGATGCAGGAAGATTGTTCCCGATGTTGGGGAAGTACAGAACATGGGGCCACACACAGTTTAAGGATAAGAGGGAAGTCTTTTAGGACCGAGATGAGAAAATCATTTTTTACACAGAGTGGTGAATCTGTGGAATTCTCTGCCACAGAAGGTAGTTGAGGCCAGTTCATTGGCTATATTTAGGAGGGAGTTAGATGTGGCCCTTGTGGCTAAAGGGATTAGGGGGTATGGAGAGAAGACAGGTACGGGATACTGAGTTGAATGATCAGCCATGATCATATCGAATGGCGGTGCAGGCTGAAGGGCCGAATGGCCTCTACTCCTGCACCTATTGTCTATGTTTCTATGTGACAATTGAATGTGTAAGAAGATATTGTGTTCAAAAGGGAACTGCAGATGCGAACCAACAAACAGCATTACAGAGCAGCGGAGATGTGGAAAACATCCCCATCCAAACAATAGACAATAGATAGCTCTGTTACAAACCTTACCTTCAGCGGCGCTGCAGTTCTGCCACTGGCCGTGTGCACGACTTTGCCGCTTTTGAGGGGGTGGGGGGTGGGTTAAAATGCGTTTTTTCTCCTACCTGTCCTGGATATATTTTCTCAGAGTGTAAGCTTTTGCTGAAGAATTGTTCCGACGGCCGTTCTGTGAAATTTTTTTTTTAAATTCGCCCGACAATTTCAGCGCTGGTGTAATTTAAAAATCAGCTTCTAAAACTGTCAACGGGGACGGATTTCACGTACGGGACAGGTAAAGGAAGGCCGTTTATTTTACATATAAACGTGCTTCTTAGGATGCCTTTAATCCACATTTTACGTTGCGAAACGGTGATTTAGGCCCCATATGAACCGGCAGTGTTTTTCCTGCTGATATAGGGTTTAAATTCACCGCAACGTTCCAAACGATCGCGTTCCTCAAAATCCCACTCGCAAGATGATTTAAATGGCCATTAATTTACGGGAATTAAACACTAAATTCCTTTCATTTGGCCTATAAATCCATGACAATGAGATTTAAAAATCATGTTATATTGTGAATTCTTGTGTGAATGTTATTTGGACACTTAGGCTATTTAAAAATGTTAACCTTTGCTATATCCCTTTTGCGTGGTTTTTATTATAGAGCTTTGGTTTTTTTTGTTTTTTTTTCCTTTTTCTTCTTTCTTTTCTAGGGTCTATTTCTTAATTCTTTTCTCTAACCAATGGCTCTCTTTTTTTCTCTCATTAATCACTCTTTTACACGAACACGACTTTTTTTCTCTCACTTTCTCTACTTTCTTTATCTATATCTTTCCTTAAAGCTTAAAAAATGAAGGGGTACAATAAATGTAATAAGATATATCTGGCTTGTACTATTGTAATTTACTGTGCTTCTAATAAATAAAAATATATATATTTTAAATGTTAACCTTTTCTTAAGAAATGGATAGATGTTTAGATCTAGTAATTGAATTTTGTAATTAGCTACAATTGGGTAACTAACTAATTATATGCTTTAATTTCAGGTCATCCAAGTAAGATTGTTTCATATTTTAGGTATGTTAAAAAACTTACCATCAGTGCCGCTGCAGTTCTGTCACTGCCCGTGTGCGCGACATTGGTACCTTCGAGAGGGGGGCGGGTTTAAAATGGCGTTTCCTCCAGGCTGATTAAATCGATGTTCATCCGCCTGTTTAATTGCTCAAGAAAAATCGCTCCGACTGCCGTTCTCTACACTTATTTTTAAACTGAGTTGGATAATTTAAGTGTTATAGTAAATTAAAAATCATCTTCTAAAGCCGTGAACGCCGACAACGGGACGGATTTCACGTAGGGGACAAGGCAAGGTAGGCTGTTTATTTTTACATTAAAAAGTGCTGGAGTAACTCAGTGGGTCAGGCAGCATCTGTGGAGAACATGGATAGGTGACGTTTTACAGAGTGCTGGAGTAACTCAGCGGGTCAGGCAGCATCTGTGGAGAACATGGATAGGTGACGTTTCACAGAGTGCTGGAGTAACTCAGCGGTTCAGGCAACATCTGTGGAGAACATGGATAGGTGACGTTTCACAGAGTGCTGGAGTAACTCAGGGGGCAGGCAGCATCACTGGAGAACATGGATAGGTGACGTTTCACAGAGTGCTGGAATAACTCAGCGGGTCAGGCAGCATCTGTGGTCAATGTGGATAGGTGACGTTTCACAGAGTGCTGGTGTAATTCGGGTCAGGCAGCATCTGTGGCCAAAGTGGATAGATGATGTTTCAGGTCTGAAGAAGGGTCATGACCGAAAAAAATAGCCCCTATCCATGTTCTCCATAGACAGACACAAAATGCTGGAGTAACTCAGCGGGACAGGCAGCATCTCTGAAGTGAAGGAACCTTCTTCAGACTGAGTCACAGGAGAGTGAGACACAGAGATAAGGAAGTGTAAGGTGTTACTCCAGCACTCTGTATTCAATGAATAGTGTCAGGTTAGGAAAATGGGAAGTACAACGAGATCTGTATGTCTTGGTACATCAGTCACTGAAAGTAAGCATGCAGGTACAGCAGGCAGTGAAGAAAGCTAATGGCATGTTGGCCTTCATAGAGAGAGGGGTAGAGTTTCGGAGCAAGGAGGAGCTACTGCAGTTGTACAGGGCCCTGGTGACACCACACCTGGAGAATTGTGTGCAGTTTTGGTCTCCAAATTTGAGGAAGGATATTCTTGCTCTTGATATTCCCAGCGTAGGTTCACCAGGTTAATTCCTGAGATGATGGCGGGACTGACATATGTTGAAAGAATGGGTCGACTGGGTTTGTATTCACTGGAATTCAGAAGGATGAGTGGGTATCTTATAAAATCGTATCAAATTTGTGAGGCATTGGACAGGGTAGATGCATGAAACATGTTCCCCATGTTGGGGGAGTCCAGAACTGTTAAGGTACATTTCTTAAAACAGACAACTCACAATAAGTTAGATCAACCAACACAAGCTTTACTGATCATTTAGCCGGCGAGCGTGGCAGGGGATACAAAGTCAAGTATGCAACACACACTTAACCCTCCTGGGCCATCACTCTAATGAACAAAGGCATACAGCATCTTTTGTTAGTATTTTGGAAACATAGTCACATGTTTATACATAGTTGGAGCAATGACGTCTAACACATCAATCACAGAGTATACCCATTCAAAGCATTCTTGTCACTAACACAGTATTTCTCATGCTATGATTATATCGATCACAAACTTTAGTTACAAACCCCCAAACAACAGGAACTTAGTCAAAGGGACGGATCTCACGTAGGGGACAAGGCAAGGTAGGCTGTTTATTTTTACATAAAAAAGTGCTGGAGTAACTCAGCGGGTCAGGCAGCATCTGTGGAGAACATGGATAGGTGACATTTCGGGTCGGGACCCTTCTTCAGACTGACACTATATTGACAGATGAGGGGGTGATCGGCAGATGAGTGACAGAGGCGAGGGAAAATAAGGAGATAAAAGGATGTGAGATAAGGAGAGAGGAATGTATATGTGCAGCTTTAAGGGACACTAGATCAAGTGCAGACCCGTTGGGTCCGTTTCCCGAACGGCGTTTGCGGGGGGGAGGGGAGGGGGAGAAGAGGGGAGGGGAGAGGAGGAGGAGGAAACGGGATAGATTTTGGAGGGAAAGGAGAGCGGGGTAGGGGGTGTGAGATGGGAAGACAGATGTGGGGGAGGGGGGATGGGGAGGGAGGGGAGGAGGGAGGGAGGGGGAGAGGGGTGGGGGGAGAGAGGGGAAAGAGTGGGGAGGGAGAGTGGAGGAGAAGGGGGAGAGTGGGGAGGGAGAAGGAGAGGGGTAGCGGGAGTGATGGAAGAGGGATAGGGGGAAGGGGTGGGAGGAAAGCGGGAAGGGGATGGGGTAGAGAGGGAAGGGGGATGGGGGAGAGAGGGGTGAGGAGAGGGGGAGGAGAGAGTGGGAGAAGTGGTAGAGTGGGGAGGGAGGGGTAGAGGGGTAGCGGGAGTGGTAGAAGAGGGACGGGGGAGTGGAGGAAGAGGGACAGAGGGGTAGGGGAAAGGGTGGGGGAAAGAGGGGAAGGGAGCGGAAGAGAGAGGGTGGGGGAGGGAGAGGCGTCGGGTAAGGGATAGAAGTGGAAGAGTGGGGAGGGAGGGGTAGGGGGAGTGGTGAAAGAGGGACAGAGGGGTAGGGGTAAGGGGGTGGTGGTTGAGAGGGAAGGGGGGTGGGGGCGAGAGGGATGGGTGGGAGATGGAGAGGGGTTAGGAGAGGGAAACATAGAAATTCAGTGCAGGAGTAGGCCATTCGGCCCTTCTAGCCTGCACCACCATTCAATATGATCATGGCTGATCATCCAATTCAGAATCCCTCCCATTCCCAATCCGACCTCTCTGTCCTGGGTCTCCTCCATTGCCAGAGTGAGCAACAGCGGAAATTGGAGGAACAGCATCTCATATTCCGTCTGGGGTCCTTGCGTCCTTATGGCATTAACATTGAATTCTCCCAATTTGGCTAGCCCGTGCTGTCTCCTACCCTTCCTTAACCCTCTAGCTGTCTCCTCCCACCCTCCCATCCGCCCGCCCTCGGGCTCCTCCTCCTCCTCCCCTTTTCCTTCTTTCTTTCCCCACCCCCCATCAGTCTGAAGAAGGGTTTCGGCCCGAAACGTCGCCTATTTCCTTCGCTCCATAGATGCTGCTGCACCCGCTGAGTTTCCCCAGCAAATGTGTGTACCATCCAATTCAGTATCCTGTACCTGGCTTCTCTCCATACCCCCTGATCCCTTTAGCCACAAGGGCCACATCTAACTCCCTCTTAAATATAGCCAATGAACTGGCCTCAACTACCTTCTGTGGCAGAGAATTCCAGAGATTCACCACTCTCTGTGTGAAAAATGTTTTCCTCATCTCTGTCCTAAAGGATTTCCCCCTTATCCTTAAACTGTGACCCCTTGTTCTGGACTTCCCCAACATCGGGAACAATCTTCCTGCATCTCGCCTGTCCAAACCCTTCCTGCCTCTCACCCCCTCCCTCCCCCGGACTGTCTCCTCTCTCTCTCCTACCCTCTCCACTTATTCCTGCCTCTCTCGGCCCCCACCGCTCAGATATAATCATATATATTAATGATCTGGATGAGGGAATTTAAGGCAATATCTTCAAGTTTGCGGATGACACGAAGCTGGGGGGCAGTGTTAGCTGTGAGGAGCATGCTAGGAGACTGCAAGGTGACTTGGATAGGCTGGGTGAGTGGGCAAATGTTTGGCAGATGCAGTATAATGTGGATAAATGTGAGGTTATCCATTTTGGTGGCAAAAACAGGAAAGAAGACTATTATCTAAATGGTGGCCGATTAGGAAAAGGGGAGATGCAGCGAGACCTGGGTGTCATGGTACACCAGTCATTGAAAGTAGGCATGCAGGTGCAGCAGGCAGTGAAGAAAGCGAATGGTATGTTAGCTTTCATAGCAAAAGGACTTGAGTATAGGAGCAGAGAGGTTCTAGTGCAGTTGTACAGGGTCTTGGTGAGACCACATCTGGAGTATTGCGTACAGTTTTGGTCTCCTAATCTGAGGAAGGACATTATTGACATAGAGGGAGTACAGAGAAGGTTCACCAGACTGATTCCTGGGATGTCAGGACTGTCTTATGAAGAAAGACTGGATAGACTTGGTTTATACTCTCCAGAATTTAGGAGACTGAGAGGGGATCTTATAGAAACTTACAAAATTCTTAAGGGGTTGGACAGGCGAGATGCAGGAAGATTGTTCCCGATGTTGGGGAAGCCCAGGACAAGGGGTCACAGCTTAAGGATAAGGGGGAAATCCTTTAAAACCGAGATGAGAAAAACTTTTTTCACACAGAGAGTGGAGAATCTCTAGAACTCTCTGCCACAGAGGGTAGTTGAGGCCAGTTCATTGGCTATATTTAAGAGGGAGTTAGGTGTGGCCCTTGTGGCTAAAGGGATCAGATGGTATGGAGAGAAGGCAGGTACGGGATACTGAGTTGGATGATCAGCCATGATCATATTGAATGGTGGCGCAGGCTCGAAGGGCCGAATGGCCTACCCCTGCAACTAATTTCTATGTTTCTATATATATCTCTCTCCCTCTCCATTCCAAACTTTCTCTCCCAATGTTGCCCCGCTGGGCGCTCCCGCGCGTCTCTCGCACCCCCCGATCGCTCCACGCTGCCCCCGCACCGCGCGCACGCAAGCCGCGCGGGAGCCCCGGCGCGCGCGCACAGCGCGCACCACGGGCCGACGCGCGCGAGCCCGGCGCGCAAGCCGAGCCGGGGGCGACCACGAGCGGGCGCCAGCGAGCCGCCCACCCGCGCGGCGCGAGCCAGGCGCGGGCCAGCGCACGACCAACCAGCGCGCGCGCGAGGGCGGCGCGAGCCCAGCGCACCACGAGCGCGCGGGGCCACCCAAGCGGGCGAGCGCGGCCGGAAAGCGAGGCACCAGAGCGCGAGCACCGCGCGAGCCAGCGCGCCCAGGCACAACGGCAGCGAGGGAGAGCCAGGAGCGAGCCAGCGCGACCACGGGGCACAGCGACGAGCACCGGACGCGGGCAAGGCGACACAAACACAGGAGCGAGAGCGGAGCACCCCAGAGCGCACAGACGAGAAAGAAAAGAACGAGCCGCCGGGGAGAGCAACGAGCGAGCAGAGAGACCGCCCAAAAGGACCCAAAGGCTGAGAAAGACAGCGAAGAACCACGCAACAACAAGGACCAGCCAGCAGATCCGACAAGAAAGATCTGGAGAGCCCGCGAGCGCGCATGCGACTACACCCTCTCTCTTTCTCACTCTCTCCTCTCCCTCCCCTCTATCTCTCTCTCTCTCTCCCTTCTCTTCTTCCTTTCGCTCTCCCTCCCTCTCTCTTCGCCATCTCTCTCTTTCTCGCTCCCTCTCTCTCACCGTCCAATACGGGTCGGCTCCACCTTGGGCCGGCATCGCCGTCATTTCCGGGTTGAGTGAGGCCGCCCCGCAGCCTGCGGGGCAACGGGCGGGGTCTGTCCACGACGTCATTTCCGGGCTGATGCCTCTCTCTCTCCCCCCTCCCTCTAGAATCTTTCAGCGGACGGCCTCACTCAGCCCGGAAATTACGTCGGCGCCCCGGCCCCGTTGCCCCGCAGGCTGCGGGGCGGCCTCACTCCGGCCGGAAATGACGCATCTGTCGCGGCCCCAAGATGGAGCCGATCCGCACTAGACGGTGAGTGAGAGGGAGTGAGAAAGAGAGAGATGGAGAGAGAGAGAGAGAGAGAGAGAGAGAGAGAGCGAGTAGGGGATAGAGAGAGAGAGAGAGGGGGAGAAAGAGAGAGAGAGAGGAGGAGGGAGAGTGAGAGAAAGAGAGAGATGGAGGGAGAGAGAGAAGGGGATAGTGAGAGATAGAGGGATAGAGAGAGATGGAGGGAGAGAGGGGAGAGTGAGGGAGAGAGATTTTAAAATGTTAAATCTTTTCTTAAATGGATAGATGTTCAGATCTAGTAATTGCATTTTGTAATTAGCTACAGTTGGGCAACTAACTAATTATATGCTTTAATTTCAGGTCATCCAAGTAAGATTGTTTCATATTTGTTTCAGAATGCTTCAATCTATAGGGAGGTTTCACGGCAGTGGGGTCACGACCCATGACCCGTACTGTTGCTAGGCTACTCCAAATGGATTACACGCGATGAACTGCAGGTAGGCACTTACCATTGTTTCCAGCGTAGCGGGCCCGTTAAAACCCCACCGCTGAAATTGTCCATTTTTGCGCTGTAAATAATTATGGAAATCGGGATAAGCGTGAGAGACATTTATCCTACTTCAGAATTCCAAAAGTGAGGAGAATTAGAATTAGAACCCCGGACTCAGCTCACCGCCGCCAGAACGCCGTCCCAGCCACCGGAGCACCGTTCCAGCCCCGAGCCGGATCGCCCGAGAAATGACGGTAGATAGAAAAGAGAGCTGAAGGGACAACAACAGACAGAGTGCTTGGCGAACATTGGCCGTTTGCTCACTGCATTTCATCAACAGTAAAGCAATATTTGTGTTTTTTCATGATTCCTTTGGCATCTAAAAAGTTTCAGAAGTGATAAATCTGGCTGTAATTTTTTTAAATCGCCCATGGTTCCCAAGTGGGTTTTTACATACAAAATGAAAACGCATCTGAAGAAAGATTTACAGCCAGATTTATCACTTCTGAGAATTTTTAGATACCAAAGGAATCAAGAAAAAGCACAAATAATGCCTTACTTGATGAAATCCAGACCACTTCCTGGTTTTATAGTCCCTCCCCCTCCCTCCAGCAGGGGCAGCAGAGAGAATGGTGAATGTTGTAAAAACATTAATATCTCTGTCATTTTTCATCGACAAGAAAAATCCTCAGCACACATGCGGCGGAGGGGGGCTCTGAGCAAGGTGGCCAAAAATGACGGCAGTAGGTGGCGGCGTTCTCTCGGAAATCACAGCACAGATGGCCAAAAGCGGTCAAGAACAGATATTTAGTAATATAGATATTACTAAAGTATGATCTTGACCATTTTCTGTTGTTCTGTATATTAATTTTAGAAAAAACGCTGCCACTTACAGCTGTGATTTTTGGCTATCATACTCAGAATCCCCCTCCGCTGTGCAGGACAAGAGGATTTTCCCCATTGATGACACATAAAAGAGTTATTAGTGTTTTAAAAAAAATTGAGATTCTCTCTCCTGAAGGCCATGCCCCTTTCGGAGGGACTATAAACCATGGAAGTGTTGAGTGCCTCAGTCAGTGTCTGCAAGTTGGGGGAGCGAGAGGGTCACGTCTCGCAGTCTGAGCTGTGAGTGACACTGAACACATGTCTACTAAACTGTGAGTGGTTTTACTGACCTGTCAGTGCCCTTAATGTGGTTTGAAAATATAGTTTGTAAATGCTAAAGCTAAAGCTGTGTTGCCTTTGGTTTGGAAATGCTAAAGCTGTGTTGCCTTTGGTTTGGAAATGCTAAAGCTGTGCTGCCTAATTAAAGTTGCCTTGCCTAATTAAAGGCGCCTTGCCTTCTATCTAATTACAAGTCTAATCTTGACCACTTCCTGTTTGCCCTTTATATTGATTTTAGAAAAAAATGTTGGCCATCTTACTCGGAGTCCCCCTCCGTTCATTAGGTGCCGAGGATTATTCCCATCGATGAAAAATATAACAGTTATTAGTGTTTAAAAAATGTTGAGATTCTCTTTCCTATCAATCACACCATGAAGGCCACGCGCCCTACTGGTGGGAGGAGTGAGGAACTATAAAACCCAGAAGTGTGCGAGTGGCTCGGTCTCTGCAAGAGGGAGGAGGGAGAGGTCATGACTCGCTTTAGTGGCCTTGCACCCTGCTTGAAATTGTATGAAACTGCACTTGAATTTCTCTCCCTCTCCCTCTCCCTCTCCCCCTCTCCCCCTCTCTCCCCGTCTAGTGCGGATCGGCTCCATCTTGGGGCCGCGACAGATGCGTCATTTCCGGGCGGAGTGAGGCCGCCCCGCAGCCTGCGGGGCAACGAGGCCGGGGCGTCGACGTAATTTCCGGGCTGAGTGAGGCCGCCCGCTGAAAGATTCTAGAGGGAGGGGGGAGAGAGAGGCATCAGCCCGGAAATGACGTCGTGGACTGACCCCGCCCGTTGCCCCGCAGGCTGCGGGGCGGCCTCACTCCGCCCGGAATTGACGGCTACGCCGGCCCAAGGTGGAGCCGACCCACACTGGACGGTGAGAGAGAGGGAGAGAGAACGCCGGCGGTTGCACAGCAGTGAGCGGCCCTTCACCTGCCCTGACTGCGGCAAAGGCTTCAAGTCGTCCGCGGAGTTGAAGGTGCACAGGCGGTTGCACACCGGGGGCGGCCCTACACCTGCAGCCACTGCGGCAAGGGCTTCACCCAGTCCCGCGGCCTGCTGAAGCACCAGCGCCCCTACACCTGCGCCCAATGCGGCAAGGGCTTCGCCAGACCCTGCATCCTGCTGGTGCACCAGCGCACTCACACCGGAGAGCACCCCTACACCTGCGTCCAATGTGGCAAGGGCTTCACCCAGTCCGGCAACCTGCTGGTGCACCAGCGCACCCACGCCGGCGAGCGCCCCTACACCTCTGCCCAGTGCGGCAAGGGCTTCACCCAGTCTACTCACCTGCTGAAGCACCAGCGCACCCACACAGGCGAGCGCCCCTACACCTGCGCCCAGTGCGGCAAGGGCTTCATCCGTTCCTCCAAGCTGCTGTCCCACCAGCGGGTGCACGCCGGCGACCGTCCCGTCCCCAGCCCGGTGTGTGGAGAGCGCTTTGCCAAGGCCTCCCACGCCCTGTCTCACCAGCACGTGCACACCAGTGGCCCGCCCTACGACTGCCTGTACTGTGGTGAGTCGTTTGACAGCTCGCGGGGTTTGCGGCAGCACCGGCGGGCCCACGTCGGCGAGCAGCTGCTCCCACTGTGACAAGAGAGCATGGGGGCTGTGGGAGCACCAGCAGATACACACAGAGACCCTATGTGTGCGCTGAGTGTGGCAAGAGTTTGACCCGCATGTCCAGCCTGTGGCAGCACCGGCGTATCCACAGCGGTGAGCGTCCCTTCCCCCGCCCGTCCTGTGGTAAGGGCTTCACCCGCCTTGACCACCTGCTGGAGCACCGGCGAGTCCACACCGGCCAGCGCCCCTTCACCTGCCCGCTCTGTGGCAAGGCCTTTGCCCGCTCCTCCAGCCTGCTGGCACACCGCCACATGGATAGATAGGCGCTGTTTAGGTAAACACAAAATGCTGGAAGGAATGGGTAACATTTCTGGTCGAGACCCTCCTCAGTCTCGCCCCGAAATGTCACCCAGTCCTTCTGTCCAGAGATGCTGCCTGACCCGCTGAGTAACTCCAGCATTTTGTGTCCTATTTTGTAAACCAGCATCTGCAGTTCTTTGGTTTGCTACCTGAACAATGTCCCTTAAAGCTGCACATATATATTCCTCTCTCCTTATCTCACATCCATGTATCTCCTTATTTTCCCTCGCCTCTGTCACTTACTTCACTCATCTGCCGATCATCCCCTCATCTGTCAACATAGTGTCAGTCTGAAAAAGGTTCCCGACCCGAAATGTCACCAATCCATGTTCCCCACAGATGCTGCCTGACCCGCTGAGTTAGTCCAGCACTCTGTGAAACGTCACCTATTCATGTTCTCCACATATGATCAATATAACCATAGCATGAGAAGTATTGTGTTAGTGACAAGAATGCTTTGAATGGGTATGTGATTGATGTGTTAGACGTCATTGCTCCAACTGTGTATAAACATGTGACTACGTTTCCAAAATACTAACAAAAGATGCTGTGTGCCTTTGTTCATTAAAGTGATGGCCCAGGAGGGTTAAGTGTGTGTTGCATACTTGACTTTTTATCCCCTGCCACTCTCGCCTGCTAAATGATCAGTAAAGCTTGTGTTGGTTGATCTAACTTATTGTGAGTTGTCTGTTTTAAGAAATGTACCTTAACAGTTCTGGACTCCCCCAACATGGGGAACATGTTTCCTGCATCTACCCTGTCCAATGCCTCACTAATTTTATACGATTCTATAAGATACCCGCTCATTCTTCTGAATTCCAGTGAATACAAACCCAGTCGACCCATTCTGATTCAGATTCAACTTTAATTGTCATTGTCAGTGTACAGTACAGAGACAACAAAATGCAGTTAGCATCTCCCTGGAAGAGCGACATAGAATATGATTTCAATAAATAAACCTATTTACATGTATACAGTCAAAGTGTTTTGCCTGTGGAAGGAGTGGAAGGGGGGGGGGGGTGATTGGCAGTCACCGAGGTACATTGTTGAGTAGTGTGACAGCCGCAGGGAAGAAGCTGTTCCCGGACCTTCATATTCTTTCAACATATGTCAGTCACGCCATCACCCTATCTCCCTCCCCTATCTCTCTATCCCCTTATCTCTCTCCATCTCTCCCTCACCACCCTCTCTCTCTCTCTCTTTATCCCCTTCTCACTCTCCCATCTCTCCCTCCCCCCCTCTTTCCCCTTCTCTCTTTTCATCTCTCCCTCCCCACCCTCAATCTCTCTATCCCCTTATCTCTCTCCATCTCTCCCCCTCCCCACCCTCTCCCTCTCTCGCTATCCCCTTCTCTCCCCCTCTCTCTCTCTCTATCCCCTTCTCTTGAATTGCCTCTTCCAGCCTCTGGCGGTAATGATTTGTCAAATCCAGCAGCTGTGAATCATCACAGCTTTCCAGGAGCTCCATCATCGAAGACATTGGAGGAGCTGTGAGGAATCAAAATAATGGAATGATCAAGTGTTGTCTGTTTTCCTCCACCCATAGCTGTCACCACCCCCACTCTGCTAAAAGGCAGACCACATGACGGAGATGAGGCGCTCCGATCAGAGGGTTGTTGTCAGGCCACGAGCCGGATCTACCCGCACCCTGCACGGAGGGAGGGAGACCCGGCTGTGATCCTCGACTTGCCCTGACAATGGTCCCCAGGCTGTTGCTGTAACTTATTCCCTGCGGCATCTAAACAATGCGCTAACTCACAACAATTGTCGCTCTCCCACTGTTCAATCCCACGGGTGCATTCTCTTCTTGATTCTGGATGGACACAATGTCGACACATTTTGACAGAATACACCGTTGCGATATTAAACGCGACTTATTCTCACACTTTAGCTTCAGCATTCATAGTTCAGAGGCACAGTATGCAAACAGGCCCTTCGGCCCAGCGAGTCCATGCCAATCATCAATCCATCACCCGCTCACACTTGTTTTATGTTATCCCACGTTCTGCATATTAGGAGCACATTTACAGAGGGCAATTGATGTTCATGCCAGCATGCCATAGGGATGTGGGAGGAAACACACGCTGTCATAAGAAAAACGTGCAAACTCCACACAAACAGTGGGCATGGTTGGAATCGAACCAGTCTCCGGTGCCGTGAGCCAGTGGTTCTACCTACTGTGCCCACACTTATTATTGTCACATGTACTGAGAAACAGTGAAAATATTTTGTTTCCATGCTATCCAATCTAATCAGGTAATACTCTACACAAATACAGCCAAGCCAAGCACAAGTACAGCAGGTAGAGCGAAGAGAGTCTAATGAAATATTAATATTATTCATTGGCTCCTTTTACCCTATCCCCGCCCTATCTCGAGGGGCAGAGAGAGAGAGAGGGGACGGGAGAGGGATAGAGGGGTGAGAGAGAGAGCGATAGAGAGAGAGAGGGGGGGAGACAGGGGGAGCGGGAGTGAGAGAGGGGTGAGAGAGAGAGAGAGAGGGGGAGAGAGAGAAAGAGAGAGAGGGAGAGGGGAGAGAGAGGGGGGGAGAGAGGGAGGGGAGAGAGGGAGGGGGTAGAGGGAGGGGAGAGAGGGAGGGGGGAGAGGAGAGAGAGAGAGGGGGGCAAGTGACAGTGGGAGAGACAGAGGGGAGAGGAGAGCCATGTCTGAGCGAGGGGCAAGGAGGGAGATAGAGGAGAGAGGGGGAGGGATAGGGGGAGGGATAGGGGAGAGAGGGGAGAGAGAGGGGGGAGGGAGAGAGGGAGTGAGAGATTCAAGAGAGTTTATTGTCATGTGTCCCTGACAGGACAATGAAATTCTTGCTTTGCTTCAGCACAACAGAACATAGACGGCATGAATACAGAACAGACCAGTGTGTCCATATACCATTATATATGTAAATACACACATGAATAAATAAACTGATAAAGTGGAAATAACAGATAATAATGGGCTATTCATGTTCAGAGGTGAGGAGAGGGAGGGGGGAGAGGAGATCCATGTCTCTGAGAGGGGGAGGGAGCGAGGGGGGGGGGTAGAGACAGAAAAGGGGGAGAGACAGAGAGGGAGGGAGAGAAATGGGAGGGGGAGAGAGTGGGGGGAAGAGACAGAGAGGGAGGGGGGAGTGAGGGGGGAAGACAGGGGGAGGGAGAGACAGAGAGAGGGGGGGGAGAGGGAGGAGGGGAGACAGACAGAGAGGGGGAAGAGAGAGGGAGGGGGAAGACAGAGAGGGAGGGGGAGAGACAGAGAGGGAGGGGGAAGAGAGGGAGGGGGAGGAGAGACAGAGAGGGGGAAGAGAGCGAGGGGGAGGGGGGAGAGACAGAGAGGGAAGGGGGAAGAGACAGAGAGGGAGGGGGGGAGAGACAGAGAGAGAGAGGGGGGGGAGAAAGAGGGAGGGGGGGAATAGAGGGGGAGGGGGGAAGAGAGAGAGAGGGGGAGGAGAGGAGATCCACGTCTCTGTGTCGCCGTCAATCCGTTTACTCGCTGCCGAGCGGCCGCCACACGTGAGTTTTGTGACTTTGACGACAGATCGCAGCGGGGATATAAACGGGAAATAACATCAATAATGGCAACGTTTGTAACAGAAAATAGAAAGTAGAGAGCAGTGGGGATTTTAACATTCAAAAGTAAGCAATTTTGTAAATAATTAATCGTTCAACGTAAATTTTTGGAAAAGCATTTTCAGTATAAAACAGCGGATCTAATAAACGCGACGTTTTTAAACATTTATGCAATAATCTTTTCACAAAGAATTATCCAAATATAAATAAATGTCGAAATTTTTTGAAAAAAACAGAAAAGCCTTGACCTTTTTAAAATGATTCAAATGGAAATAATGAATGTAATCAAAAATAAACAGATTTTCTACACAAACAACAACAAAAGGCGTTGTTTTTGTGGCCCAGTGTAGTTGGTGTAGATTGGTTACATTGCGGTTAGTTAGTGACAGAAACATAGAAACATAGACAATAGGTGCAGGAGTAGAGGCCATTCGGCCCTTCGAGCCTGCACCATTCGCCATTCAATATGATCATGGCTGATCATCCAACTCAGTATCCTGTACCTGCCTTCTCTCCATACCCCCTGATCCCTTTAGCCACAAGGGCCACATCTAACTCCCTCTTAAATATAGACAATGAACTGTGGCCTCAACTACCTTCTGTGGCAGAGAATTCCACAGATTCACCACTCTCTGTGTGAAAAATGTTTTCCTCATCTCGGTCCTAAAAGATTTCCCCCTTATCCTTAAACTGTGACCCCTTGTTCTGGACTTCCCCAACATCAGGAACAATCTTCCTGCATCCAGCCTGTCCAACCCCTTAAGAATTTTGTAAGTTGCTATAAGATCCCCCCTCAATCTTCTAAATTCTAGCGAGTACAAGCCGAGTCTATCCAGTCTTTCTTCATATGAAAGTCCTGACATCCCAGGAATCAGTCTGGTGAACCTTCTCTGTACTCCCTCTATGGCAAGAATGTCCTTCCTCAGATTAGGAGACCAAAACTGTACGCAATCCTCCAGGTGTGGTCTCACCAAGACCCTGTACAACTGCAGTAGAACCTCCCTGCTCCAAAACTCAAATTCTTTTGCTGTGAATGCTAACATACCATTCGCCTTCTTCACTGCCTGCTGCACCTGCATGCCTACTTTCAATGACTGGTGTACCATGACACCCAGGTCTCGTTGCATCTCCCCCTTTCCTAATCGGCCACCGTTCAGATAATAGTCTACTTTCCTATTTTTGCCACCAAAGTGGATAACCTCACATTTATCCACATTATACTGCATCTGCTATGCATTTGCCCACTCACCCAGCCTATCCAAGTCACCTTGCAGCCTCCTAGCATCCTCCTCACAGCTAACACTGCCCCCAGATAAATGGGCTATTAATGTTCAGAGGTGAGGAGAGGGGGGGGGGGGAGAGACAGAGGGGGGAGAGAGAGAGGGAGGGAGGGGGGCTTTAAACTTCACACCTGGCCCCTCTGTCTGTCTACTACATGTTGTTGTCATTCAAGATGATTTAAACTTCCCACCTGTGTTTATTCAACTCATTTCCAGCGGGAATGTGAAGGTCGGTCGTGGAGAAGCGAACTCCCAGTGACCGAGCGCGCGAGCGAGCGACCGTTGGTGAAGAACCTTCTGGAAACGGCGGGAAATAACGGGCGGCAACGGCTGAGGGAGCGCGAGCGGCGACAGTTGGTGGGATCCCGGCGGCCATCTTGACTACTGGCAGTCAGTCAGTCAGTCTCCCGTTGAAGTCAATGGGGGTGAAGCCAGAGGCGGCCATCTTGACTACTGGCAGTCAGTCAGTCAGTCTCCCATTGACGTCAATGCGAGTGAAGCCAGAGGCGGCCATCTGTGTCAACAGTGTGGTCTGTGTCCGCCCGCCCGGGAGCGATGGTCGACAGTCAGAGTAGGTGTGGGCGGGGGGGCGGGTGTAATACAGTTGTGTGTGTGAGGCGGATGGACGGTTAGGGGGAAGAGGGGGGGGGGATAGGAGGGGGGGGGACGAGGAGGGTGGGGAGAGGAGGGTGGGAGAGGAGAGGGGAGAGGAGGGTGGAGAGAGGAGAGGGGAGAGGAGGGTAGGGAGAGGAGGGGGGGATGAGGAGGGTGGGGAGAGGAGGGTGGAGAGAGGAGAGGAGAAGAGGAGTAGGTATGTTGCAAAGCCTACCTGAAGCGTCGCTGAAAATCTGTCGCTGCGGGTGTGCGCGATTTTGGCGCCGTTTAGAGGGGGGCGGGTTTAAAACGCGATTTTCTCCAGGCTGTTCAAATCGAAAATGTGCAGCCTAGTTAATTATTAACGAAAAATCGCTGAAAGACCCCGTCGCAAAAGCTATTATTAGTTTTAAAGGCCTCGTATAATAGTTATAGTAGTTTAAAAATCAATCTCTAAACCCGCGACCACCGGCAACCGCAAGGTCTCATAAAGCAAATAATTGAAGGTATGCTGTATATTTTTACATTAAAAAGGGCTTCTAAAGATCCCTTTATACAAAGTTTAATATTGCGAGTAGCTCATTTTGGCCCCATTATATCCCGCAGTATTTTTCTGGGCATTTGGGGCACAAATCTACCGCAATGTGAACGTTCTAAACCAGCGCGTTCACAGGAACCCACTGGAAAGCTGATTTAAATGGGCATTTATTTACAGCAATTGAACACTAAATTCCTTCCATTTGGTCTATAAATTAATGTAAATGAGATTTAAAAATCATGTTTTATTGTGAATTATTTGTGAATATTATTTGGACATTTAGGCTATTTAAAAATGTTAATCATTTATTAAGAAATGGATAGATGTTTAGATCTAGTAATTGAAGTCTGAAATTAGCTACAATTAGGTAACTAACTAATTATATGCTTTAATTTCAGGTCATCCAAGTAAGATTATTTTATATTTGTTTCAGAATGCTTCAATCTATGATAACTGAAAATTTCATTCAGTTCTCTTAATTTTTAAGAAAGTTATGGGCGTTTGACTGTTCACGATCACAGCTTTTTTGTTATGTCCATAGAAAATCAATAGGGAACAAGATGCTCATTTCCCAGTATGAAAATGGCCATAACTTTTTAAATACTTGAGATATGAAAGTGAATTAGGTGTCAAATTAAACTTATTTTTATGCATTATCTGATGGGATAAATTGCAGACTTGATTTTTAAAATCTCAAAATTTTGTAACATTGCTAATAGGAGGCGGGAATAGGAGGGAGGGAATAGGACGGGGAAGAGGAGGTTGGGGAGAGGAGGAGGGAAGGGAAGGGGGGAATAGGAGGGGTGAGTGTGGGGTGGGGGGGTCGATGGCCGTCGACAATTGAGAGGGTGAAGGGCGGGAGTGTCAACAGCTGGAGGCCGAGCCTTAGGTCAGCGGCGGCGGCAAATGTTATCATCGGCGGATGGACGGTGAGGGGGGGTTGGTCGGGGAGAAAGATTCGGAGGCGGGAGCTTAACGGGCGTCGAAAGCTGCAGCTTATCCGCCCGGGAGCGAGTGTAACACAGTTTATCCGCCCGGGAGCGAGTGTAATACAGTTGTGGGACCTGGGAGCGAGTGTAATACAGTTGTGGGGCCCGGGAGCGAGTGTAATACAGTTGTGTTGTCCCGGGAGCGAGAGTAATACAGTTGTGGGGCCCGGGAGCGAGTGTAATACAGTTTATCGGCCCGGGAGCGAGAGTAATACAGTTGTGGGGCCCGGGAGCGCGTGTAATACAGTTGTGGGCCCCGGGAGCTAGTGTAATACAGTTGTGTTGTCCCGGGAGCGAGAGTAATACAGTTGTGGGGCCCGGGAGCGAGTGTAATACAGTTTATCGGCCCGGGAGCGAGAGTAATACAGTTGTTGGGCCCGGGAGCGCGTGTAATACAGTTGTGGGGCCCGGGAGCGAGTGTAATACAGTTGTGGGGCCCGGGAGCGAGTGTAATACAGTTGTGGGGCCCGGGAGCGAGTGTCATACAGTTGTGGGGCCCGGGAGCGAGTGTACTACAGTTGTGGGGCCCGGGAGCGAGTGTAATACAGTTAATCCGCCCGGGAGCGAGTGTAATACAGCTGTGGAGCCCGGGAGATTGTGTAATACAGTTGTGGGGGCCCGGGAGCGAGTGCAATATAGTTGTGGGGCCCGGGAGCAAGTGTAATACAGTTGTGGGGCCCGGGAGCGAGTGTAATACAGTTAATCCGCCCGGGAGCCAGTGTAATACAGTTATGTTGCCCGTGAGATTTTGTAATACAGTTGTGGGGGCCCGGGAGCGAGCGTAATATAGTTGTGGGGCCCGGGAGCGAGTGTAATACAGTTGTGGGGCCCGGGAGCGAGTGTAATACAGTTGTGGGGCTCGGGAGCGAGTGTAATACAGTTAATCCGCCCGGGAGCGAGTGTAATACAGGTGTGGAGCCCGGGAGATTGTGTAATACAGTTGTGGGGGCCCGGGAGCGAGTGTAATACAGATAATCCGCCCGGGAGCGTGTGTAATACAGTTGTGGAGCCCGGGAGATTGTGTAATACAGTTGTGGGGGCCCGGGAGCGAGTGCAATATAGTTGTGGGGCCCGGGAGCGAGTGTAATACAGTTGTGGGGCCCGGGAGCGAGTGTAATACAGTTAACCCGCCCGGGAGCCAGTGTAATACAGTTGTGGGGCCCGGGAGATTGTGTAATACAGTTGTGGGGGCCCGGGAGCGAGCGTAATATAGTTGTGGGGCCCGGGAGCGAGTGTAATACAGTTGTGGGGCCCGGGAGCGAGTGTAATACAGTTGTGGGTCCCGGGAGCGAGTATAATACAGTTTATCCGCCAGGGAGCGAGTGTAATACAGTTGTGGGGGCCCGGGAGCGAGCGTAATATAGTTGTGGGGCCCGGGAGCGAGTGTAATACAGTTGTGGGGCCCGGGAGCGAGTGTAATACAGTTGTGGGTCCCGGGAGCGAGTATAATACAGTTTATCCGCCAGGGAGCGAGTGTAATACAGTTGTGGGGGCCGGGAGCGAGTGTAATACAGTTGTGGGGCCCGGGAGCGAGTGTAATACAGTTGTGGGGCCCGGGAGATTGTGTAATACAGTTGTGGGGGCCCGGGAGCCAGTGTAATAGAGTTGTGGGGCCCGGGAGCGAGTGTAATACAGTTGTGGGGCCCGGGAGCGAGTGTAATACAGTTGTGGGGCCCGGGGGGAGAGAGCGGCATCAGCCCGGAAATGACGTCTTGCCCCGCTGCCCCGCAGAAAGAGAGTCCGTGCAACTCGGGGGAGAGGGGCAATGGCCCGGAAATGACGTCGCTGCCCCGCAGCCCCGCCGCAAGCGGTGATGTCAAGAGCGGGGCGGAAGGCGCAGTGTGGGACAGGAGGGAAAGGCCAAGTGGACGAGGAGTTAGTGGAGTGCCTGTCTGTCTGTCTCCCTCCCTCCCTCATGGATTCCCAGAGCAGCTTGTACAGCAGCTGACCAGGGAGAAGGCACGGTACACAAAATTGCTGGGGAAACTCAGCGGGTGCAGCAGCATCTATGGAGCGAAGGAAATAGGCGACGTTTCGGGCCGAAACCCTTAAGTCTGAAGAAGGGTTTCGGCCCGAAACGTCGCCTATTTCCTTCGCTCCATAGATGCTGCTGCACCCGCTGAGTTTCCCCAGCAATTTTGTGTACCTTCGATATTCCAGCATCTGCAGTTCCCCTTTGAACACAGGGAGAAGGCACGTCTGGTTGTTCAGTGTATTGCAGTGAACCTGCTTAGATAAAAGGCAACTGGAGGTGAAGGAGCCATTAGTGACCTAATAAATGGCCATTCATTTACAGGAATCAAACACTAAATTCCTTCCATTTGGCCCATGAATCCACAACAATGAGATTTAAAAATCATGCTATATTGTGAATTCGTGTGTGAATGTTATTTGGACACTTAGGCTATTTAAAAATGTTAAATATTTTCTTAAGAAATGGATAGATTCATAGCAAAAGGATTTGTGTATAAGAGCAGAGAGGTTCTACTGCAGTTGTACAGGGTCTTGGTGAGACCACAGCTGGAGTATTGCGTACAGTTTTGGTCTCCTAATCTGAGGAAAGACATTCTTGCCAACGAGGGAGTACAGTGAAGGTTCACCAGACTGATTCCTGGGATGGCATGACTTTCATGTGAAGAAAGACTGGATAGACTCGGCTTGTACGCGCTAGAATTTAGAAGATTGAGGAAACTTATAGAAACTTACAAAATTCTTGAGGGGTTGGACAGACTAGATGCAGGAAGATTATTCCCGATGTTGGGGAAGTCCAGAACTAGGGGTCACAGTTTAAGGATAAGTGGGAAGTCTTTTAGGACCGAGATGAGAAATCATTTTTTACACAGAGAGTGGTGAATCTGTGGAATTCTCTGCCACAGAAGGTAGTTGAGGCCTGTTCATTGGCAATATTTAAGAGGGTGTCAGTTATGGTCCTTGTGGCTAAAGGGATACTGAGTTGGATGATCAGCCATGATCATATTGAATGGTGGTGCAGGCTCGAAGGGCCGAATGGCCTACTCCTGCACCTATTTTCTATTTTTCTATTCTTGGTTCTTCTTGGTTTCTTTGTCCACCAAAATACTCCAAATGGAATTTAAACTGGAAGTGGTGGAGGGAGGGCTTAAGCCAGAAAGGGTTATTTGGAAGAAAGCTACTTTAAATTTAGTTGCATCTGGTTGGGTAACTATAGTAGGGTGGAGATTATTCGATGCATTAATTGTGCGGGGGAAGAACGAATTGCTGTTCACATCTGTCTTTGTAGCTGGGATCACAAATTGGATCGAATGCCCTCGTCTGCTCCTAATTGGTTTGGGTTTGGTGTAGTTCTTGTAATCTATGTTGAGCTGACCATTTAACATTTTGTAAAAACAGGTTAAACGGTGAGCTTCACGTCTGTCTTGGACAGGGTTCCATCCCAGAAAATTCAGATGTTTGGTGACACTGGCTTCTCTCTCTTCAGACTGAGAGTCACAGGAGAGTGACACAGAGATAAGGAAGTGTAAGGTGTTATTCCAGCACTCTGTATATACGAATAGTGTCAGGTTAGGAAAATGGGAAGTACGAGATCTGTGTGTCCTTGTACATCAGTCACTGAAAGTAAGAATGCAGGTACAGCAGGCAGTGAAGAAAGCCAATGGCATGTTGGGCTTCATAGGGCGAGGAGTTTAGTTTAGGCGCAAGGAGGATCTACTACAGTTGTACAGGGTCCTAGTGACACCACACCTGGAAAATTGTGTGCAGTTTTGGACTCCAAATTTGAGGAAGGATATTCTTGCTATTGAGGGAGCCCAGCGTAGGTTCACAAGGTTAATTCCTGAGATGATGGCGGGACTGACAAATGTAATCCACTTTGGTGGCAAAAACAGGAAAGCAGACTATTATCTAAATGGTGGCCGATTAGGAAAAGGGGAGATGCAGCGAGACCTGGGTGTCATGGTACACCAGTCATTGAAAGTAGGCATGCAGGTGCAGCAGGCAGTGAAGAAAGCGAATGGTATGTTAGCTTTCATAGCAAAATGATTTGAGTATAGGAGCAGGGAGGTTCTACTGCAGTTGTACAGGGTCTTGGTGAGACCACACCTGGAGTATTGCGTACAGTTTTGGTCTCCAAATCTGAGGAAGGACATTATAGGAAGATTGCTCCCGATGTTGGGGAAGTCCAGGACAAGGGGTCACAGCTTAATGATAAGGGGGGAATCCTTTAAAACCGAGATGAGAAGAACTTTTTTCACACAGAGAGTGGTGAAACTCTGGAACTCCCTGCCACAGAGGGTAGTCGAGGCCAGTTCATTGGCTATATTTAAGAGGGAGTTAGATGTGGCCCTTGTGGCTAAGGGGATCAGAGGGTATGGAGAGAAGGCAGGTACGGGATACTGAGTTGGATGATCAGCCATGATCATATTGAATGGCGGTGCAGGCTCGAAGGGCCGAATGGCCTACTCCTGCACCTAATTTCTATGTTTCTATGTTTCTATAGCCATAGAGGGAGTGCAGAGAAGGTTCACCAGACTGATTCCTGGGATGTCAGGACTTTCATATGAAGAAAGACTGGATAGACTTGGCTTATACTCGCTAGAATTTAGGAGATTGAGAGGGGATCTTATAGAAACGCACAAAATTCTTATGGGGTTGGACAGGCTAGATGCAGGAAGATTGTTCCCGATGTTGGGGAAGTCCAGGATAAGGGCTCACAGCTTAAGGATAAGGGGGAAATCCTTTAGGACCGAGATGAGAAGAAACTTTTTCACACAGAGAGTGGTGAATCTCTGGAACTCCCTGCCACAGAGGGTAGTCGAGGCCAGTTCATTGGCTATATTTAAGAGGGAGTTAGTTGTGGCCCTTGTGGCTAAAGGGATCAGGGGGTATGGAGAGAAGGCAGGTACAGGATACTGAGTTGGATGATCAGCCATGATCATATTGAATGGTGGTGCAGGCTCGAAGGGCCGAATGGCCTACTCTTGCACCTATTGTCTATGTTTCTATGTTTCTAATATCCCATACAGTGGTGGTGAGTTTCACAAACACGCCATTATATTCAGGATGTGGTACAATACACTGACACAACCCAAAGTGTTTCAATGATTCACATCGCTAGCAAATTTTCAAAACACTAGTGACACAATAGTTATATGCGCATTTTACATTTTTGGCATAATTAATAGGTGAACAAATTCACTTTGCAGTCTTACATCCTTGCTTTCCACCAGGTAGACACAAGTCCAGGATAAGGGGTCACAGCTTAATGATAAGGGGGAAATCCTTTAGGACCGAGATGAGAAGAAACTTTTTCACACAGAGAGTGGTGAATCTCTGGAACTCTCTGCCACAGAGGGTAGTTGAGGCCAGTTCATTGGCTATATTTAAGAGGGAGTTAGATGTGGCCCTTGTGGCTAAAGGGATCAGGGGGTATGGAGAGAAGGCAGGTACGGGATACTGAGTTGGATGATCAGCCATGATCATATTGAATGGCGGTGCAGGCTCGAAAGGCCGAATGGCCTACTCCTGCACCTATTTTCTATGTATCTATGAATCTATGTTGAAAGAATGGGCCGACTGGGTTTGTATTCACTGGAATTCAGAAGGATGAGCGGGTATCTTATAGAATCACATAGAATTAGTGAGGGATTGGACAGGGTAGATGCAGGAAACATGTTCCCCATGTTGGGAGAGTCCAGAACTGTTAAGGTACAGTTCTTAAAACAGACAACTCACAATAAGTTAGATCAACCAACACAAGCTTTACTGATCATTTGGCCGGCGAGAGTGGCAGGTGATACAAAGTCAAGTATGCAACGCATACTTAACCCTCCTGGGCCATCACTATAATGAACAAAGGCACACAGCATCTTTTGTTAGTATTTTGGAAACGTAGTCACATGTTTAAACACAGTTGGAGCAATGACGTCTAACATATCAATCACAGGATATACCCATTCAAAGCATTCTTGTCACTAACACAATACTCCTCATGCTATGGTTATATCGATCACAAACATTACTTACAAACCGCCAACCAACAGGAACTTAGTCAAAGTGTGCTGGAGTAATTTAGCGAGTCAGGCAGCATCTGTGGAGAACATGGATAGGTGACATTTCACAGAGTGCTGGAGTAACTCAACGGGTCAGGCAGCATCTTTGGGGAACATGGATAGGTGACATTTCGGGTCGGGACTCTCCTTCAGACTGACACTATGTTGACAGATGAGGGGGTGATCGACAGATGAGTGAAGTAAGTGACAGAGGCGAGGGAAAATAAGGAGATAAAAGGATGTGAGATAAGGAGAGAGGAATATATATGTGCAGCTTTAAGGGAAATTGTTCAGGTAGCATTTGCAGTATTGCATAGTTAATCAGAATGTACTGGTTGGATAGTTCCACTCACCAGTCGGAGTGGATAAGAATGGAGAAAGAGGAGTGTTTCCCATACGATATAGGAACGATCTTGTTCTCATCGATAAAATTGAATAGTATAATATATAAGAAGAACCCAATTATTCACAATACAATAAGAATTTGGAAACAAATAAAATTATCCATGAAATTAAATAATCTGTCAGTACTAACCCCATTATTGAACAACCCCCCATTCAAACCATCTCTTATCGACAAAACATATAAACAATGGGATAGACTGTGGATTAGGAAAGTAGGAGATATGTATGAATTGGGCAAATTGTTATCATTTCAACAATTAAAATCAAAGTTTAAACGGAATGATAATCAATATTTTAAATATATACAGATATGTGACTTTATGAAGAAATATACACATAGATTTCAAACTATATTTTTAGACGCTTTAGAAGAAGCAATGAATATTAAGGCTGATATCATACAAAAACTAATATCATACTTTTATAATAATATATTTAATAGAGAATTACCCTCAACAGAGGCACTTAGAGAAGATTGGGATCTTGAGCTAATGATAAAGATCCCGAAAGATAGATGGGAAAAGTATCTGATGAACACACATAATTGTTCCATTAATGCAAGACATCATTTAATTCAATTTAAACTATTACACAGACTATATTATTCAAAAACGAGGTTGAATAAATTCTACCCAAACGTCTCTCCCAGATGCGATAAATGTTTGTTTCAAAATGCTAATATAACACATTCATTTGTAGGATGTATAAAGTTGAATACATTTTGGAGTGATATATATGGCGGCGACTGTGGAGGCCTCAATAGGCCCGACTTTGGGTGGACAAGAGGATGGGGACTGGACTTTGTGCCTTCCCCCACAGTGGGAATCACTGTGGGGGGATGTTTTTGTGTTGAACTTCTTTTTGAATGCTATGTTGTATTTTTATTAGTGTGCTGCAAGGACATCAGAATTTCCCCTGAATAAGGGGATTAATAAAGTTTAATCTAATCTAATTTGATATATTTACAAAGCTTTTCAAGTCAAGAATAGAACCTAATACGGAATGGATTATGTTTGGAATAATAGTAGAAGATATCAATTTAAATAAAGACCAAAACGTTTTTTTTAATTATGGGTTAATAATTGGAAAGAAATTGATACTAACATTTTGGAAAAATACAGCTATACTAACTATTAAAATGTGGAATAGGAATATGATGGACATAGCACACCTTGAAGAAATGAGATAATAATAATAATAATAATACATTTTATTTATGGGCGTCTTTCAAGAGTGTCAAGGACACCTTACAAAAATTTAGCAAGTAGAGGAAAAGTAGAGACTCCGACTAATAGATAAATATGACCAATTCTTAAAGAGTTGGTCCCCTTTCATCGACTTTTTGGAATCATGTGATGCAGCAGTACCGTAAAGATTACTGATTTTTATTGAAATCTTTTTATTTGAATTTCACAGCAATTTGCATACATACAATGATAACAGACAGTGACAGTCAATGCATAATTGTGCAACAGTATGTAAGCGACCCTCAAAGCCCTTACCCTTACCCACCTTCAACCCACCCGAATCAGGTCGGAACCAAACGGGGTCAAAAACAACACTCACATACGTACACATCCACACAAATATGGTAAGATAAACGAAACAAAAAGTACAAAAAAAAAGGGTCGCTAATAACAGTAAATAAGTAGGTAACTAAATAAATAAGTGTGGGGGGGGGTGTTAAGGGGAGAGCAGCTGCAGTAGAGCCGAACAATGGTGGAAAGAACTCAGTCCTCTTCCGAGTCCGGGGCCAAGTTGAGAGAGTTAACAAGTTCCAAGAAAGGGTTCCATGTATCGAGGAATGTCTTGGTAGAGCCTTTGAGAGAGAACCTAAGTTTTTCAAGCTTTAAATTGTAAAGCACCTCCTTAATCCAGCGGGCGTGTGTCGGGGGACAGGTGAGCCTCCAGTTAAGCAAGATCAGTCTCCGGGCTAACAAGGTTGTAAAAGCTAGGACTCGTTTCACCGCAACAGAGAGGTTGGTGTTGGGAGGGGTACCGAATATGGCTGACAGTGGGTTTGGAGGAATAGTCTGGCCGTAGGCACTGCTTATCAAGTCGAAAGCACTCCTCCAAAAGGCTACTAGCTTAGGGCAAGACCAAAACATATGGCTATGGTTGGCAGGGGATTGATTACATCTGTTGCAGGTGTCCCTAACAGCGGGGTAAATTCTAGATAATCTTGCATTTGTGTAGTGGACTTTGTGAAGGACTTTGCATTGGATTAGGCCATGACGGGCACATATGGAGGAAGAATGGATCAAATCCCAGTCAGAGTCCCATTGCTGGTCTGTTAGTTTCGTATTCAGCTCACCCTCCCACGCAGCTTTTAATGAGGTATGAGGTTTCAATATAACCGACCCTAACAAGTTATACAAAACAGAGATGCATTTCTTCCGGTTGGAATCTAGAGCTAAGATGGTATCGGTCAGGGTTTCAGGGGGACGATTTGGGAAATGGGGGAATGTCTTCTTCACAAAATCTCTAATCTGGAAAAAACGAAAAAGGTGGGAGTTTCGGAGGCTGTAGTTGGACGAGAGCTCCGCAAAAGACGAAAAGATGCCATCCTTGTATAGGTTTTTGATACTACTGATACCGTTGCTATGCCAGGTTTTGAATGCGTGGTCTGTACTTGCAGGTTTAAAGATGTGATTTTTAAGCAGTGGGGTGAAGATGGAAGGGCCTTGTAAACCGAAGTTTTTCCTGAGTTGACTCCATATCTTGAGCGAGAGGGACGCAATTGGGCCTGCACCCACAGATGTTATAGAAAGGTGGAGTTGGGAGCATAGGACAGACCGCAACGGGAGACGTGAACTCGCCTTTTCCATGTGTACCCAGGTCGGTAGGTGGTCGCAATCATCATTGATGTCGCGTAAATGACGCCCAAGTGAGACAGGCTGTCTGGCGCAGGTCGGGGTTCGGTGACGCGGTCGGGGGGCGGGGTTCGGTGATGAGCGCGGGGGAGGGGTTCGGTGACGCGGACGGGGGGGCGGGGTTCGGTGACGGGGGCGGGATTCGGTGACGCGGGCGGGGGACGGGGTTCGGACTAGCGGTCGAGGGGCGCGGTTCGGTGACGCGGGCGGGGGGCGGGGTTCGGTGACGTGTGCGGGGGGCGGGGTTCGGTGACGTGTGCGGGGGGCGACCGGATCCTGGGACAAGATGGAGCCGAGACAGAGACAGAGACAGAGACGGGGCCGCGGCCGCACTGGACGGTGACGCGGGTGACGCGGGCGGGCGCGCGGGGAGAGGGGGAGGAGGAGGCCCCGTGGATGCAGGGGAACAGCATCTGCAGCACCTTCTTAAACAGAGAGGAACCAGGGGTGGAGAGGGAGAGATAACGGGAGGGAGAGACTCACACACACAGAGGGATAGAGAAAAATGGACAACGAGGGAGAGAGGAGTCAGAGAGAGAGGAAGGGAGACAGAGAGAGAGAGAGAGAGAGAGAGAGAGAGACAGACAGAAAAAGACAGAGAGAGAGATAGAGAGAGACAGAGAGAGATATATAAGGGGAGAGAGACACACACACAGACAGAGAGAGAGATAGAAAAAACGAGCGAGAGGGAGAGACATAGAGAGAGACACGCACACACACAGAGGGGGGAGAGACACAGAGGGAGAGAGAGAGGGAAGGGGAGAGAGATAGATAGGGAGAGAGAGTGAGATAAGGAGGGGAGAGAGACGCACACCGACACAAAGAGACAGAGAGAGAGGGATAGAGAGAAATGGACAGAGAGGGAGGGAGGGAGAGGGAGACAGAAAAAGACAGAGAAAGAGGGAGAGACAGAGAGGGGGGGAAAATGGAGGAGACAGAGATAGGGAGATAGAGAGAGAGAGAGAGAGGGGGATAGAGAGAGAGAGACACACACACACACAGAGGGAGATAAGGGGAGATAGAGAGAGAGAGGGGGGGAGGCAGAGAGATAATGGGAGAGCCACACACAGACACACGAAGAGACAGAGCGAGAAGGGGAGAGAGAGGGAGGCAGAAAAAGAGACGGGGATAGACACAGAGAGGGGGGGAGGGAGGGAGGGAGTGAGGGAGAGAGAGAGCGAGGGAGGGAGAGACAGAGAGAGAGAGAGGGGAGGCAGAGAGAGAGAGATAATGGGAGAGAGAGAGACACACACACAGACACACGAAGATACAGAGAGAAGGGGAGAGAGAGGGAGGCAGAAAAAGAGAGACAGTGATAGAGAGAGAGAAAGAGAGAGAGAGACACACACACACAAACAGAGGAAGGGAGAGATAAGCGGGGAGAGATAAGGGGAGAGAGAGACACACACAGACAGGGAGAGTGAAACAGAGTGAAGGGGGGAGAGAGAGGGAGGGAGAGCGAGATAAGGGGAGAGAGACACACAAAGAGACAGAGAGCGAAGGGGAAGGAGAGAGGGGAGAGAGAGACACACACACACACAAACAGAGGGAGAGAAACAGGGAGAAAACGGGAGAAGGAGGGACGGAGGAAGAGAGAGAGAGAGAGAGAGAGGGAGACAGAAAAAGAGAGTCAGAGTGAGAGGGGGAGAGAGAGAATGAGAGGGAGATAGAGAGGGGAGAGAGAGACAGGGGAGAGAGACAGGGAGAGAGAGAGACACAAACAGAGAGAGAACGGGATAGAGTGAGAGACACACGCACAGAGACAGAGAGAGGGACACGGGGGGGAGAGAGGGGGAGAGTGTGGAGCGGGGAGGCAGAGAGCTGAGGGAGTGACATGAATAAGGGGAGAGGGACAGAGAAAGAGAGTGTGGAGAGAGTGAGAGGAGGGGGAGAGAGCGGAGTGAGGAGGCGAGAAGAGTCAATAGAGTTTACTGTCATTTGTCGCAGACAGAACAATGAAATTCTTACTTGCTGCAGCACAACAGAATCTGTAAACATAATAAATAATATAATAGAAACTTAGAGAAAAAAGAACAAACAATAACAATGCAACAATAATAACAATAGTCTATTGTAGTTCAGAGCTTATGAGGTTGTAGTGTTTATGTACTATATTTACATGTTCACATGTTCTGTTTGTGTTGCACCAAGTAAGAATTTAATTGTCCCATCCGGGACATAGGACAATAAAAGGGTGACCTGGACAGGTTGAGTGAGTGGGCAGTTGCGTGGCAGATGCAGATTAATGCAGATAAATGTGAGGTTATCCACTTTGGCGGCAAAAACAAGGGGGCAGATTATTATCTCAATGGGGTTAGGTTAGGTGAGGGGCAGGTGCAGCGAGACCTGGGTGTCCTTGTACACCGGTCACTGAAAGTTGGCGTGCAGGTACAGCAGGCAGTAAAGAAAGCTAATGGAATGTTGGCCTTCATAACCAGAGGATTTCAGTATAGGAGTAAAGAGGTTCTTCTGCAGTTGTATAGGGCTTTGGTGAGACCACATCTGGAGTACTGTGTACAGTTTTGGTCTCCGAATTTGAGGAAGGACATCCTTGTGATTGAGGCATTGCAGCGTAGGTTCACGAGATTGATCCCTGGGATGGCGGGACTGTAATAGAAACATAGAAAATAGGTGCAGGAGTAGGCCATTCGGCCCTTCGAGCCTGCATCGCCATTCGATATGATCATGGCTGATCATCCAACTCAGTTTCCCATCCCTGCCTTCTCTGTACTCCCTCTATGGCAAGAATGTCTTTCCATGTCATATGAGGAAAGATTGAAAAGACTAGGCTTGTATTCATTGGAGTTGAGAAGGATGGGGGTGGGGGTCTTATAGAAACATATAAAATTACAAAAGGACTGGACAAGCTAGATGCAGGAAAAATGTTCTCAATGTTGGGCGAGTCCAGAACCAGGGGCCACACACAGTCTTAGAATAAAGGGGAGGTCATTTAAGACTGAGGTGAGAAAAAACGTTTTCACCCAGAGAGTTGTGAATTTGTGGAGGCCAAATCACTGGATGGATTTAAGAGAGAGTTAGATAGAGCTCTAGGGGCTAGTGGAGTCAAGGGATGTGGGGAGAAGGCAGGCACGGGTTATTGATAGGGGACGATCAACCATGATCACAATGAATGGCGATGCTGGCTCAAAAGGCCGAATGGCCTCCTGCACCTAATTTCTATGTTTCTAATAAGGGGAGAGTCAGAGAGGGTGGGGAGGGGTGCAGAGTGAAAGAGTCAGGAGGGGAGAGAGAAGAGAGAGAGATCTGAGGGGGGGGGGGTGAGGCTGAGAGGGGCAGGAATAAAGGAAGAGAGTCAGAGATAGAGGAGAGAGTTGGGAGGGGGTGAGAGGCTGGGGGTTGGAAAAGGGATGAAGTGAGTAGCGGGGGGAAGCAGGGAGCAAAGGGAGGGGGGAGGGATTCAAGGGGAAGTGGGTTTGGTGCCGAGGGGGATGAATGGGGGGGGGGGGCAGGGAACTGGGGCGAGAGAAAGGGTTAAGTGAGTCAAGGAAGGGGTAGGGAGCCTGGTGGGGGTTCACACTGTTTGGGGGTGGGGAGGAGGGGGCAAAGGGGGGTAAGGAGCAGGAGGCGGCAGGGGTAAGGGGCAGGGAGCCACAGGGAGGAGGTCACATTGTTTGGGGGTGGGGAGGGTGTTGCAGTTTAGGAAGTCAAACCAGGGCAAGATCTTCACTGTGAATGGTGGGGCGCTGGGGCAATAGACAATAGGTGCAGGAGTAGGCCATTCGGCCCTTTGAGCCAGCACCGCCATTCAATGTGATAATGGCCGATCATCCCCAATCAGTACCCCGTTCCTGCCCATATCCCCTGACTCCGCTATCTTTGAGAGCCTGTCTAGCTCTCTCTTGAAAGTATCCAGAGAACCGGCCTCCACTGCTCTCTGAGGCAGAGAATTCTAAAGACTCACCACTCTCTGTGAGAAAAAGGTTTCCTCGTCTCCGTTCAAATGGCTACTCCTACTTCTTAAACTGTGCCCCTGGTTCTGGACTCCCCCAACATCGGGAACATGTTTACTGCCTCTAGCATGTCCAATCCCTTAACAATCTTATATGTTTCAATAAGATCCCCTCTCATCTTTCTAAACTCCAGCGTATAAGCCCAGCCGCTCCATTCTCTCAGCATATGACATTCCCGCCATCCCGGGAATTAACCCTGTAAACCTACGCTGCACTCCCTCAATAGCAAGAATGTCCTTCCTCAAATTAGGGGAACAAAACAGCACACAGTACTCCAGGTGTGGTCTCACTAGGACTCTGTACAAATCTGAGCCTGGCGGAATGTGTAGAGCCGAGGGATCTAGGAGTGCGGGTACGAGTTGAGCCCGGGTCTCTGGCGGTGAGGCAGCAACTTTACCGCTGCGCCAGTGTGCTGCGCAGAATTATATAACGGTTTCCTCCGCCATAAACACACTCAATATGCGCTAGTAATGTCCTGTTTGCCAGCTTGTTGACCCTCTGTGTTCCCCTCCTGCAAGGTATAGGAGCCGTTGCTGTGGACGGAGAGACAGGGACGTTAGCGGCTATTGAGGGCGGCCAGGGTGCCAGTGAGCCCCCATCTGCTCGGTGTGTGGGCTGAGCTTTGAGAGGCTGAGCTTCGGTGGAGGACCACATGACGGGGCACAACAAGGAGAAGCGTTATGAGTGCGACGTGTGTGGCAGGGCCTGGCAGTACCCGAGCGAGCTGGAGACCCACCGGCGGGTGCACACAGGGGAACGCCCCTTCGACTGCTCGGACTGTGGCAAGAGCTTCATGACGGCGATGGTCCTGAAGAAACACCGGCAGGTGCACACGGGCGAGAAGCCCTATGACTGTTCCACCTGCGGCAAGAGCTTTACCCAGTTGCCGGGGTTGCGGCAGCACCGGCGGGTGCACAGCAGTGAACGACCCTTCACCTGCCCCGACTGTGGCAAAGGCTTCAAGTCGTCCACGGAACTGAAGGTGCACAGGCGCGTGCACACCGGGGAGCGGCTCTACACCTGCAGCGACTGCGGCAAGAGCTTCACCCAGTACAGCGGCCTGCTGGATCACCAGCGCACCCACACCGGCGAACGCCCCTACACCTGCGTCCAGTGCGGCAAGGGCTTCACCCAGTCCAGCAGCCTGATGACACACCAGCGCACCCACACCGGCGAGCACCCCTACACCTGTACCCAGTGCGGCAAGGGCTTCACCCGCCCCTCCAGGCTGCTGTCCCACCAGCGGGTTCACGCCGGCGACCGTCCCGTCCCCAGGCCGGTGTGTGGAGAGCACTTTGCCATGGCCTCCCACGCCCTGTCTCACCAGCACGTGCACACCAGTGGCCCGCCCTACGACTGCCCGTACTGTGGTGAGTCGTTTGACAGCTCGCGGGAGTTGCGGCGGCACCGGCGGGCCCACGTCCGCGAGCAGCTGCTCCCACTGTGACAAGAGAGCATGGGGGCTGCGAGAGAACTAGCGGATACACACCAGAGAGAGACCCTTTGTGTGCGCTGAATGTGGCAAATGTTTCACCCGCATGTCCAGCGTGTGACAGCATCGGCGCACCCACAGCGGTGAGCGTCCCTTCCCCTGCCCGTCCTGTGGTAACGGCTTCACCCACCATAACCACCTGCTGGAGCACCGGCGAGTCCACACCGACCAGCGCCCCTTCACCTGCTCGCTCTGTGGCAAGGCCTTTGCCCGCTCCTCCAGCCTGCTGGCACACCGCCACAAGGATAGATAGGCGCTGTTTAGGTAAACACAAAATGCTGGAAAGAATGGGTAACGTTTCTGGTCGAGACCCCCCACAGTCTCGACCCGAAATGTCACCCAGTCCTTCTCTCCAGAGATGCTGCCTGTCCCGCTGAGTTACTCCAGCATCTTATGTCCTTTTTTGTGAACCAGCATCTGCAGTTCCTTGTTTTTAAACCATTCTGGGTTACCATCTCCGCACCTTCGCCAAAGCCTCCACATCAGTCCTGTAATGGAGTGACCAGAACTGTATGCAATACTCCAAATGCTACCTGAACAATGTCCCTTAAAGCTGCACATATACATTCCTCTCTCCTTATAGGCGCGGTAGTTGTCCAGCTTCTTTCATTTAAGGCAGCTGGCAAAGGTGAAGCCCATTCTTGAGCGGCAGCATTTTGAAACAGTAATCCATGCCTTTATCACGTCTAGGCTGGATTACTGTAACGCACTCTATTTTGGAGTTACTCGATCTTCCCTGGCTCGTCTCCAGTTGGTTCAAAATGCTGCTGCTCGCCTTTTAACTGGAACTCGAAAGAGGGAGCACATAACGCCAATTCTGGCCTCCCTCCACTGGCAGCCGGTGTACCTTCGAGTTCATTTTAAGATTCTTTTATTCGTTTTTAAATCTTTAAATGGCCTCGCCCCGCCTTACCTCTCTGAGCTGCTTCATCCCTACGCTCCTGCCCGGTTCCTCAGGTCAGCTGATCAGCTGCTCCTGGAGGTACCGAGGTCTAAGCGGAAGCTCAGAGGGGATAGAGCCTTCTCTGTTGCTGCTCCGACACTATGGAACACTCTGACGTTGCACATCAGACAGGCCCCCTCACTGTCCATCTTCAAAACCAGTCTTAAAACCCATTTCTATTCCTTGGCTTTTGACCCTGCATGAGACTTTGCTCCTGTTTTAGTGTTTTTAATGTTTTTTCATTGTTTTTACTCTCTATTTTAATGTTTTTATTGTCGTGTAATAATTTTTTGTCCATGATTAGTCATGTACAGCACTTTGTTGCAACAGTGGTTGTTTTTAAAGTGCTCTATAAATAAAGTTATTATTATTATTATTATTATTATTATTATCTCACATCCTTTTATCTCCTTATTTTCCCTCGCCTCTGTCACTTACTTCACGCATCTGCCGATCACCCCCTCATCTGTTAACACAGTGTCAGTCTGAAGAAAGGTCCAGACCTGAAATGTCACCTATCCATGTTCTCCACAGATGCTGTCTGACCCGCTGAGTTACTCCAGCACTCTGTGAAATGTCACCTATCCATGTTCTCCACAGATGCTGCCTGACCCGCTGAGTTACTCCAGTACTCTGTGAAATCTTTGTATCTAGAGTAGTATCTAGACTAGGCGTGCATTGCACCCTACACTTGCGCTCGGTCTGCCAAGGCCTGTTGAATCTCCCGTTTGGCAACTACTTTAACTCCACTTCCCACTCCTACACTGATCTTTTTGTCCTGGGCCTCCTCCATTGCCAGAGTGAGGTGACACACAAATTGGAGGAACAGCACCTCATAGCTTACAGCCCAATGACATGAACACAGAATTCTCCACTTTGAGGAGACTCTCCCCTCATCCAAATTAAATCCTGGAGTCTGTCCCGACCCCAACTCTTTTTTCCAGCTCCCCTCCTCCCGGCTCCAGTAGTCCATAGAAAGGTCCAGACCCGACACGTCGCCTGACCATTCCCTTCCAAAGTGTTGGTAGAACTCAGCAGGTCAGCCATCCGTGATGGGGAACGGATGGAGAAGTGTTCCTAATACAAGCCCTCCTTGGCCCTGTCGAGGAGCAGACAAGCAACAGTACCAGCATCTTCTCATTCATACTGTACCCAAGTGAAAATGCAAAAGTGAGCCAAGCTGCACACAGCCGACTGCTCACAGTACCAGCTGGCTGCCACTGGCCCAATAACTTAAAAGCATTTTTAAGTGTTTTTTTTTAAAGAAAGTCTTGACGCATTTGTGCCTTGCCTAACAAATAAAGCAAGTTTTTCCTGACCTGACTGTGTTCTTGGGAATTCTTCAGAATTCATGTTGTGTTATCAATAATGAAAAAAAAATGCCAACCTTCTCAGGAAATGATGATGATGGCGGGACTGACATATGTTGAAAGAATAGGTCGACTGGGTTTGTATTCACTGGAATTCAGAAGGATGAGCGGGTTTCTTATAGAATCATATAAAATTAGTGAGGGATTGGACATGGTAGATGCAGGAAACATGTTCCCCATGTTGGGGGCGCCCAGAACTGTTAAGGTCCATTTCTTAAAACAGTCAACTCACAATAAGTTAGATCAACCAACACAAGCTTTACTGATCATTTAGCCGGCGAGAGTGGCAGGGGATACAAAGTCATGTATACAACACATACTTAACCCTCCTGGGCCATCACTCTAATGAACAAAGACATACAGCATCTTTTTTTATAGTATTTTGGAAACATAGTCATATGTTTATACAGAGTTGGAGCAATGACATCTAACACACCAATCTCAGAGTATACCCATTCAAAGCAGTCTTGCCACGAACACAATACTCCTCATGCTATGCTTATATCAATCACAAACTTTAGTTACAAACCCCCCAACAGCAGGAACTTAGTCAAAGGTCTATCATCTGCAGTACCTTCTTAAACAATGTAAGGATCTGTATCAATTACCTGCAGAGGTTCCTGTTTACGGAGACCCAACTCCAAAGGAAACACATCCTCTCTCAAGGCTTCTGTTGGAAGAAGCCAGCACCTTCTCAGGAAACACATCCTCTCCCACCGCTGTCAATATCTTTTGCCTGGGCACAACAGGAAGCAGCTTGGATGCAGTTTGAATGCTGGCCTCCAATTTCCTGATCACCCAGCTCATCTACAGCACAGAATTACAAAGTTTCAGAACCCAAAACCCAAAGAAGTCAAATTAATCTTTACTTAATAAAATACCTTATGTTATAATTTGTATTATATAACTAGGATATTATCAGAACCAGGGGCCACTGTTTAAGAATAACGGGTACATAGTATAGGACTGAGATGAGGAAAAACTTTTTCAAGCAGAGAGTTGTGAATCTGTGGAATTCCCTGCCACAGAAGGCAGTGGAGGCCAATTCACTGGATGTTTTCAAGAGAGAGTTAGTTCAGTTCACATTTACTGTCATATGCACCAATTGAGGTACAGTGATATTTGAGTTCCCATACAGCCATATTAAGTTAACAAGACACACAGCCACATAAAATAAAAATGATCAGAAACATCCACCACAGCGGAATCCACATTCCTCACTGATGGAAGGTAATAAAGTTCAATCATCTTTCTCGTTTGTTCACCTGTGGTCGGGGCTGTTGAAACCTCCGCAGTCGCCGCTGCCGACGTCCGAAACCGTCGCGTCGGGAAGGATTGGAACACTCCGCAGCATGGAGCTCCCGAGTCGGCCTCTTCTTACCGGAGACCGCCGGCTTCACGGGTGAAACCCTTGCCACACTCAGCGCACACAAAGGGTCTCTCTCTGGTGTGTATCCGCTGGTGCTCCCGCAGCCCCCATGCTCTCTTGTCACAGTGGGAGCAGCTGCTCGCCGACGTGGGCCCGCCGGTGCTGCCGCAACCCCCGCGAGCTGTCAAAACACTCACCACAGTACGGGCAGTCGTAGGGCGGGCCACTGGTGTGCACGTGTTGGTGAGACAGGGCGTGGGAGGCCGTGGCAAAGCGCTCTCCACACACCAGGCTGGGGACGGGACGGTCGCCGGCGTGCACCCGCTGGTGGGACAGCAGAAAGGTGGAGCGGGTGAAACCTTTGCCGCACTGGGCGCAGGTGAAGGGGCGCTCGCCAGTGTGGGTGCGCTGGTGCCCCAGCAGCCTGCTGAAGTGGGTGAAGCCCTTGTTACACTGGGCACAGGTGTAGGGGCGCTCGCCAGTGTGGGTGCGCTGGTGCTTCAGCAGGTTGCTGGAGTGGGGGAAGCCCTTGCCTCACTGGGCACAGGTGTAGGGGCGCTCGCCGGTGTGGGTGCGCTGGTGCACCAGCAGGTTGCTGGACTTGGTGAAGCCCTTGCCACAGTCGCTGCAGGTGAAGGGCCGCTCCCCGGTGTGCATGCACCTTCAGGTCCTTGGGCGACTTGAAGCCTTTGCTGCAGTCGGGGCAGGTGAAGGGCCGCTCACTGCTGTGCACCCGCTGGTGCTCAAACAGCCCCGACAACTGGGTAAAGCTCTTGTCGCATGTGGAGCAGTCATAGGGCCTCTCGCCCGTGTGCACCCGCCGGTGTCTCTTCAGGACCATCGCCGTCTTGAAGCTCTTGCCGCAGTCTGAGCAGTCAAAGTGGCGTTCCTCCGTGTGCACCCGCCGGTGGATCTCCAGCTCGCTCGGGCTCCGGCAGGCCTTGCTACACACGTCGCACTCATAAGCTTTTCCATTTTGTGCCCCGTCATCTGGTCCTCCATCGAAGCTCAGCCCCTCGAAGCTCAGCCCGCACACCGAACAGATGGGGGGCTCACCTGCACCCTGTCTGCCCTCAATGGTCGCTCACGTCCCCTTCTCTCCGTCCACAGCAACGGCTCCTAAACACTGCAGGAGGGGAACACAGAGGGTCAAGAAGCTGGCCAACAGGACATTACTAGCACATATTGAGTGTGTTTATGGCGGAGGAAACCGTTATATAATTCTGCGCGGCACACTGGCGCAGCGGTACAGTTGCTGCCTCACCGCCAGAGACCCGGGCTCGATCCTGACTACGGGTGCCGTCTGTGCGGAGTTTGTACGTTCTCCCTTTGACCTTCGTGGGTGTTCCGGTTTTCTCCAACATTTCAAAACGTTCAGGGCCTCTTTCCAACGCTGTACCACTCTATGACAAAGTGCTGGAGTAACTCAGCGGGTCAGGCAGCATCTGTGGAGAAGAGAGACACAAAGTGCTGGAGTAACTCAGCGGGTCCGGCAGCATCTGTGGAGAGAAGGCATGGGTGGCGTTTTGGGTCAACACCCTTCTTTGGTTTAGTTTAGTTTAGAGATGCAGCGCGAAAAGAACAGGTCTTTCGGCCCACGGAGTCCGCGCCGACCAGCGATCACCCCGTACACTAGCACTATCCCACGCACATTAGGGAAAATTCAGCAGTAGATTAATCTACAACCCTGAACGTCTTTGAAATGTTGGAGGAAACCGGAACACCCGGAGTAAAATCCCACGAAGGTCAAAGTGTAGGCTTGGCGATCGCTTCGCCCAACACCTCCCCTCGGTTTGCAATAACCAACCTGATCTCCCGCTGGATCAGCACTTCAACTCCCCCTCCCATTCCCAATCCGACCTTTCTGTCCTGGGCCTCCTCCATGGCCAGAGTGAGGCCTACCGAAAATTGGAGGAGCAGCACCTCATATTCCGCTTGGGCAGTTTACACCCCAGCGGAATGTACATTGACTTCTCCAATGTCAGGTTGTCCCTGCTTTCTCCTCCCCTTCCCAGCTCTCCCTCAGCCTCTGAGTCTCCGCCTCTTCCTTTCTTCTTCCCGCTCCACTCCCACCCCACCCTCACGTCAGTCGGATGAAAGGTCTCAACCCGAAACGTCACCTATTTCCTTCGCTCCATAGATGCTGCCTCACCCGCTGAGTTTCTCCAGCATTTGTGTCTACCTGGTGGAAAGCAAGGATGTAAGACTGTAAAGAGAAGTTGATCACCTATTAATTATGACAAAAATGTAAAATGCGCATATAACTATTGTGTCACGAGTGTTTTGAAAATTTGCTAGCGATGTGAATCATTGAAACACTTTGGGTTGTGTCAGTGTATTGTACCACATCCTGAATATAATGGCGTGTTGGGAAACTCACCACCAATGTATGGGATATTAGAAACATAGAAAATAGGTGCAGGAGTAGGCCATTCGGCCCTTCGAGCCTGCACCGCCATTCAATATGATCATGGCTGATCATCCAACTCAGTATCCTGTACCTGCCTTCTCTCCATACCCCCTGAATCCTTTAGCAACAAGGGCCACATCTAACTCCCTCTTAAATATAGCCAATGAACTGGCCTCAACTACCTTCTGTGGCAGAGAATTCGACAGATTCACCACTCTGTGTGAAAAATGATTTTCCAATCTCGGTCCTAAAAGACTTCCCTCTTCCTAGTTCTGGACTTCCCCAACATCGGGAATAATCTTCCTGCATCTAGCCTGTCCAACCTCTTAAGAATTTTGTAAGTTTCTATAAGGTCCCCCCTCAATCTTCTAAATTCTAGCGAGTACAAGCCGAGTCTATCCAGTCTTTCTTCATATGAAAGTCCTGACATCCCAGGAATCAGTCGTTCTCCCTCTCTCTTTCACTCTCTACCTCTCCCTCCCTCTCTATCTTTCTCACTCCCTCTAGTCCAGTGCGGGTCGGCTCCATCTGGCCTCAACTACCTTCTGCGGCAGAGAATTCCAGAGATTCACCACTCTCTGTGTGAAAAAAATTTCCTCGTCTCGGTCATAAAAGATTGCCCCCTTATCCTTAAACTGTGACCCCTTGTTCTGGACTTCCCCAACATCGGGAACAATCTTCCTGCATCTAGCCTGTCCACCCCTTAAGAATTTCTAGAAGATCCCCCCGCAGTCTTCTAAATTCTAGCGAGTACAAACCGAGTCTATCCAGTCTTTCTTCATATGAAAGTCCTGACATCCCAGGAATCAGTCTGGTGAACCTTCTCTGTACTCCCTCTATGGTAAGAAGGTATTTCCTCAGATTAGGAGACCAAAACTGTACGCAATACTCCAGGTGTGGTCTCACCAAGACTCTGTACAACTGCAGTAGAACCTCCCTGCTCCTATACTCAAATCCTTTTGCTATGAATGCTAACATACCATTTGCCTTCTTCACTGCCTGCTGCACCTGCATGCCTACTTTTAATGACTGGTGTACCATGACACCCAGGTCTCGTTGCATCTCCCCCTTTCCTAATCGGCCACCATTCAGATAATAGGCTACTTTCTTGTTTTTGCCACCAAAGTGGCTAACCTCACATTTATCCACATTATACTGCATTATACTATAATCTTTGTGACTGCGCTGTAATTATAGAGAGAAGTGTAGATTGGTTACTTCTTACTAACTACTTGTAGTGCTTGTTGGTAGAAGCTTGGCCTACTATGTGGTTTATATTATCAGAAGTCTGCTTTAGTAATTAGCAAAGATACTAGGGCGGAGCAAATAGACTACTCCTGCAAATCCAATCGACTGACGTGTAGTACGCAACGGAGCGCAACTTCCGCCATTTCAGTAAGCCCAACTTCAGTTATGCCTCTCGCAGTGTAATCAGCGTTGCGGGGGAACAGTTTGTGTTTACTATGTTTATAGTATCTTTGCTTGGACACTATGTAATATTATATTTATTGGTAATTAGTGTGAGTAGCTGCTAGTTACTGTAACACCATGCAGATGAATGCTGTGAGTGAGTGGACTTTAATAAACATGTGTTGTACCTTGACATGCATACGACTCGACTCATTACAAGTGGTACAGCACAAGAATGAACCCTTCGGCCCACAATATTTGTGCAGGAAAACATTTGAGTATCGGCTGAAGTTACCCACTCATCCATTCCTCTCCCTACCTTGTACTCTTGCTCACTGAAATATCTCTCGTATGCTAGAACGAAGACGACATTCTCCACCGCCTCTTGAATCGCCTCTTCCAGCCTCTGGCGGTAATGATTTGTCAAATGCAGCAGCTATGAATCATCACACTTTTCCAGGAGCTCCGTCATCGAAGACATTGGAGGAGCTGTGATGAATCAAAATAATGGAATTATCAAGGGATGTCTGTTTTCCTCCACCGAAAGCTGCACTTGGGAGTGTCACCACCCCACTCTGCTAAAAGGCAGACCACATGACGGAGATGAGGCGCTCCGATCAGCGGGTTGCTGTCAGGCCAAGCGCCGGATCTACCCGCACACTGCACGGATAGAGACCCGGCTGCGATCCTCGGCTTGCCCTGATAATGGTCCCCAAGCTGTTGCTGTAACTTATTCCCTGCGATCGGTCACCCATACACACTAGTTCTACATTATCCTGCAAACTTCACGTGAGCAGATTAGTTTAACCTGGCATCATGTTGGGCACAGACAGCATAGGCCGAAGTGTCTGTTCTTGTACTGCAGTGTGCTAGTTTAGATAGAATTCTCCAACCTCTTTCAATACTTCTTATTCCCTTTCCTTCTCTCCTTATCCCAATACACATCCTATTCCCCATCTGCAAATTTCCCCAACCCTTCTGTAGTGGCCATTTGGCTTTATGTTGTGTGTCATTAATTATGGTCATTTGCCGTTAAATTTTAGTCTGCCGGTAATTATGTGGTTGGATTTATTACGTAGTCAGTGGCGTGTTTGCTGCTGGGCTTCTTGTGCAGAAGCTGTTCTTTACTTCATTTAGTTCGGAGGTCCATGGCCGAGAGGTATAATGGGCCTGCCCCACTGCGCGGACCTAATTCGCGACTTTAGAAGAGTTTACCCTCGACTCGTACTCGCAGCATGGTCGACACGAGGTCCTAGGAGGTCTTTGTAACTCTCCTTCATGCCCGAGAGTAGTCCCCGCGTACTCAAGGCCTCGGCTAGGTCGCGGCGTTTTTTTCAGCAAGCTGAAAAATGCCCGCGAGTAAAAAAAGGTCACCATGGAAAAAATCAATATTTTTTTTACTCATAGGTTTAGTCGTAGTAGTTCGCAATGCTATCGTAGGTAATCGAAGGTAGTCGAAGGTAAAGCTCATTGAGGAAAAAAAGGTAAGTAAACCGACCGGTAATGTTAAATGGCGCTAAACTTTATTAAAAGTTGTCTGGCTTCTTAAAAGTGTCTCCACTCCTTCTCCTCCCCTTCTCCCCCTCTCTCCCATTCTCTCCCCCCTCCCACTCTAAAGGACTTACCATAACTGTGCCAGCCGCCTTTTACCTGCCTGTTCATCATGGTTGTGAATTTCAGACAGTGCTCCCCCACTTTTCCTGGCCCCCGCCTTTGCGGTGTGTGTGTGTGTGTGTGTGTGTGTGTGTGTGTGTGTGTGTGTGTGTGTGTGTGTGTGTGTGTGTGTGTGTGTGTGCGCTGACGGTCGATCCGTTCGCAGTTTCACCGCTGACGGTCAATAGACAATAGGTGCAGGAGTAGAGGCCATTCATGGCTGAACATCCCCAATCAGTACCCCGTTCCTGCCTTCTCCCCATATCCCCTGACTCCGCAATTTTAAGAGCCCTATCTAGCTCTCTCTTGAAAGCATCCAGAGAACCTGCCTCCACAGCCCTCTAAGGCATGAATTCCACAGACTCACCACTCTGTGAGAAAAAGTCTTTACTCGTCTCTGTTCTAAATGGCTTACCCCTTATTCATAAACTGTGGCCCCTGGTTCTGGACTCCCCCAACATCGGGAACATGTTTCCCGCCTCTAGCGTGTCCAAACCCTGAACAATCTTATATGTTTCAATGAGATATCCACTCATCCTTCTAGCCTCCAGAGTGTACAAGCCCAGCCGCTCCATTCTCTCAGCATATGACAGCCCAGCCATCCCGGGAATTAACCTGGTGAACCTACGCTGCACTCCCTCAATAGCAAGAATGTCCTTCCTCAAATTAGGGGACCAAAACTGCACCCAATACTATAGGTGTGGTCTCACTAGGGCTCTGTACAACTGCAGAAGGACCTCTTTGCTCCTATATTCAATTCCTCTTGTTATAAATGCCAAACATGCCATTCGCTTTCTTCACTGCCTGCTGGACCTGCATGCTTACTTTCATAGATTGATGTACAAGGACCCCCAGATCACCTTGTACTCCCCTTTTCGCAACTTGTCGTCATTTAGATAGTAATCTGCCTTCCTGTTTTTGCTACCAAAGTGGATAACCTCACATTGATCCACATTAAACTTCATCTGCCATGCATCTGCCCACTCCACCAACCAATCCAAGTCACCCTGCATTCTCATAGCATCCTCCTCACAGTTCACACTGCCACCCAGCTTTTTGTCATCTGCAAATTTGCTAATGTTACTTTGAATCCCTTCATCCAAATCATTGATGTATATTGTAAATAGCTGCGGTCCCAGCACCGATCTTTGCTGTACACCACTAGTCACTGCCTGCCATTCTGAAAGGGACCCATTAATCCCAACTCCTGTCTGCCAACCGCTGCTCTATCCATGTCAGCATTCTGCCCCCAATACCATGTGCCCTAATTTTACCCACTATTCTCATTTGTGGGACCTTATCAAATGCTTTCTGAAAGTCCAGGTACACTACATCCACTGGCTCTCCCTTGTCCATTTTCCTAGTCACATCTTCAAAAAATTCCAGAAGTTTAGTGAAGCACGATTTCCCCTTTGTAAATCCATGCTGACTCGGACCGATCATGTTACTTCTATCCAAATGTGCGGCTATCTCATCTTTTATAATTGACTCCAGGCTAACTGGTCTATAATTCCCCGTTTTCTCTCTCCCGCCTTTTTTTTTAAAGTGGGATAACATTAGAGAGAGTGGGAGGGGGAGAGAGTGGGAGGGGGAGAGAGTGGGTGGGGGAGAGAGTGGGTGGGGGAGAGAGTGGGTGGGGGAGAGAGTGGGAGTGGAGAGGGGGTGGAGAATAGGAGATGGAGGGGGTAGAGGGAATGGGAGCAGAGGGGGAGAGGGTGGTAGAGGTGGGGGGGGGGAGGGAGAGAGGGTGATAGAGTTGGGAGGGAGGGGTGAGGGGGAGGTGGAGAGAGATTGGAGGGGGAGAGAGAAGAGGAGAGGAGGGGAGGAGAGAGGAGAGGAGAGAGAGAAGGGGGAGGGGGGGAAAGGCAGCGGGTGGTAGGGGGGGAGATAGTAGAGGTGAGAGAGAGAGAGAGGGGATGAGAGAGAGAGAGAGAGAGAGGAGGAATAGACGAGGGGGATAGAGAGATGGGGAGAGGGAGATGGCGAGAGGGGAGGGGGAGAGATGGAGAGAGAGAGGGGGAGAGAGAGGAGGGAGGGGGAGAGGGAGGGGGAGAGGGAGGGGGAGAGGGAGGGGGAGAGATTCACATTCAGATTCAAAGATTCAACTTTAATTGTCATTGTCAGTGTATAGTACAGAGACAACGAAATGCTGTTGCAGAAATGCAAAAGAGCAGGGGGAGAGGGGAGGAGAGAGGGGGGAAGAGAGGGGGAGAGAGAGGGGGAGGGAGAGAGGAGGGGAGAGGAGAGGGGGAGAGAGAGAGGGGGAGAGAGAGAGACTGGGAGAGAGAGGGGAGAGAGAGAGAGAGAGGGGGGAGAGAGAGTGGGGGGAGAGAGAGAGGGGAGAGAGAGAGGAGAGAGAGGGGAGAGAGAGAGAGAGGGGATAGAGGGGTGAGAGAGAGGGGAGAGAGAGGGGGGGGGAGACAGGGGGAGAGAGAGGGGGACGGAGAGAGGGGGAGGAGAGAGAGGGGGGAGTAGAGAGAGGGGGGAGAGGAGGGGGGAGAGAGAGGGGGGAGGGAGAGGGGGGAGAGAGACGGGGGAGAGCGAGGGGGGAGAGGACGGGGGGAGAGCGAGGGGGAGAGCGAGGGGGGAGAGAGAGGGGGAGAGAGAGGGGGAGAGAGAGGGGGGAGATGAGAGGGGGGAGAGAGAGGGGGGTCGAGAGAGGGGCGGAGAGAGGTGGAGAGAGAGAGGAGGAGAGAGAGGGGGGAGAGAGAGGGGGAGAGAGAGAGGGGGATAGTGGGAGAGAGGGGGAGAGATCGAGGTATAGAGAGGGGGGAGAGAGAGGGGGAGAGAGGGGGGAGAGAGAGGGGGGACGAGGAGGGAGAGAGAGGGGGGAGAGAGAGGGGGGAGAGAGAGGGGGGAGAGAGAGGGAGGGGAGGGAGGGGGGAGAGAGAGGGGGAGGAGAGGGGGGGAGAGAGGGGGGGGAGAGAGGGGGAGAGAGCGGGGGGGAGAGAGAGGGGGGGAGAAAGGAAAGAGTGGAGAGAGGTTGAGGGGAGAGAAAGAGAATATTTAAAAAACAGGAAAATGTGCGTTAATTTGCCGGAGCAAATAACGGAGAACTGTAAAAACTGTTAAAAATGCAGTAAATCGAAATTTAGAGATAAATACATTTTTAAAATGTTAATTTTAAAAAAAATAATAATTAAAAAAAAGTTTTTTTTTTAATTTAAAAAAAAGTAATTACTTGTCTAATGAAATATTAATATTATTCATTGGCTCCTTTTACCCCACCCCCGCCCTATCTCGAGGGCCGGAGAGAGAGGGGGAGAGAGAGAGAGGAGAGAGAGAGAGAGGATGAAGTGGGGTAGTGAGGGGTGTAAGAGAGGGGGGAGAGAGTTGGATGGAGGGGAGAGAGATGAAATAACGGGCATGAACAGCTGGAAAGAACGGGTTCCCCCATTGCGGGGGGCACGGCATTCGGGTTCACATGCACACTAACCACACGGTGCGGGGATGGGGAAAAGGGGTGGGGAGAAGGGAGAGGAGGGCGAGAGGGAGAGAGGGGGAAAGAGAGAGTGAGAAAAGGAGAATAAATGGTGAAAGTCACCAAACACCAGATCCACAGAGAGAGAGAGAGGGAGGGGGGGGAGGTGGGAGAGATAATGAATGTGATCAAAAATAAAACGATTTTCAAAACAAACAACAACAAAAAGCAGCAAAAACCCAGTGTTTTATGGACCAGTGTTGTGATAGTCGGTGTAGATTGGTGACGTATTGCGGTAGTGATGAACTAACAACCTCCTGTCCCGCTCTGTCTGTCTGTCTGTCTGTCTACTGGATGTTATGATTCAAGATGATTTAAACGTCACACCTGTGTTTATGACGTCATTTACAGTCGGAATCCGAACGTCGTTGTGGAGAAGCGAAGTCCGAATGAATGACGTCATGTTTGGTGAAGAACCTTCTGGAAACGGCTTCTTCTTCCCAGCGGGCAACGCGAGCGGGCGGGCGGGAAATAATGGGCGTCAACGGCTGGAGGCGGAGCGTCGACAATTGGGGGCGGGGTTAACGGGCGTTGAACAATTGATGGAGTTTACGGGCAAGAAGGTTCGGGAACAGTTCGACCGGGCGGTTAACGGCGGACACAGCTGGGGGGGGGGGTGCGGGCACAGGTGGGGGGGGGGGGTGCGGGCGGACACAGCTGGGTGGGGGGTGCGGGCACAGGTGGGTGGGGGTGCGGGCGGACACAGCTGGGTGGGGGGTGCGGGCGGACACAGCTGGGGGGGGGGCGGGCACAGGTGGGGGGGGGAGGGTGCGTGCGGACACAGCTGGGGGGGTGCGGGCACAGGTGGGGGGGAGGGTGCGGGCGGACACAGCTGGGTGGGGGTTGCGGGCACAGGTGGGTGGGGGAGGGTGCGGGCGGACACAGCTGCAGAGGTGTAGTCTACGTGATGCGCAGGTATACGCCGTATACCCACTCAGAAAGCTCCAGCATTTCCGTATGCCCACTTAGAAATGCGCAATGACACTTCGATAGTGACAGAAGTTCTGTTTATTTTATGAATGAAAGTATGACAGTTCTGTCACGGAACTGTCATACTTTCATTCATAAATTCAACCTGTGCGCTGTGTCTCTGTCAGAGTCGCACTTTTCCTTGTCGGAAGTCGGAAATTCCCGAGTTCCGAGTACAATGGAACGCAGCATTATAATAGCCATACAGAGGCTTCCGTCCATGGCCCGTGCCCGTGGTGACCGCCCGTGACCTAGGCCTGACGTCACGTCACCTAGACCACAGCGATATCAACTCAGTCGGCGCCGAGGTGATGTCCAGCGGCTCAACAGTAAATATGAAGCGGAAGCAACAAACTACCCTTAGCCATTTAAAAAAAAAAACAAGCCTGCTGCTGCCTCGGACAACACTCCAGCAGTCACTAGGACGTTAGATGAAGAAGGGGGAACTACAGCGGAGCCTGATTCCAGCAGTGTATCGGGTAAGTGAAAGTCGTATACAAGTGAACTTTAGCAGATATTAGACTACTAGCTACTAGCTTATAAGAGATTTCCCAAACTGAATGAATACCACACATATATTCACTAAACGGCCTTGCTAGCTCAATCTTGTTGTAGTAAAGTAGTAAATAACGTAGTTATTACACATTTTACTGTGAGTGTGAGTGTGCTGAATATCTCCTTGTTCCTTCTAGATGATAACTCCTGGCCAGCCCTATGGACTGAGAGTCAGGCTAGGGAGTTTAAAAGCAGGCATTCTTAGTTAGAATGGAAGGACAGAAAGTTAGGTAAATATCAGCCAACTTGTAAAGCTGGTATAAACACATGGTCAACTTTATGCAAATGAGAGTATAGCTGGTTTATTTTCATCTTAAAGATACATTAATTTCACTTTTATACAATTAAATTATAATGATATTGTCACAGTGAAGCTTATTTACAGTTCATTCAATTATTTTGAATAGATTCTTATCCAGTTCAGAAGGTGTTATTGCTAATATAGATTCAAAAAAGACTACTTGTATGATGTTAATTAGTCATGTTTTTGTTTACTTCCAGGTTGTGCTATTTGCAGCTCAAAAAATCTACTGGCGTCTTAACAGAGAAAAGAATTTCCATATCTGAGGAGTGGGCGATGTTTAAGATCCAGTCATCAGGCTCAAGCAGACCAACAGCCCTGGCCTCCTTGAGAAACAAGATCAGACGGCATGAGATGTCCAGGGCACACGAAATAGCTCAGGAGCTCACTGAAAAGGGTGGACAGGATTTACTTGGGAATCTTGTGAGAGCTGTGTCAGACACTTTGTTAGCTGAGACAAATGCTGTATTCAGAACAGCATATTAACTTGCCAAGATGAACCGACCTTTCTCTGACCATGACGATCTCATTGAGATTCAGGAAAAAAACGGTGTCAACATGGGCACAAGTCTGCACTCAAGGTTCAGTTCAACAAAAATTGTGGAACACATAGCAAAAAAGATGCAGACAAAAATAGTTGACAGCATTGTGTCATCTTCAAGCAAGCTGTCTGTTCTCATTGATGAGGCAACTTCTCTCAGCCATAAATCAGCCATTTGCTGTATTACGTATGAGTGTGAGACGTCTTAGAACAGTTGCTGATGTTTTATTTATTTTAATTTATTATTTAAGTATTTTTGCATGGGAAACATAATTCTAAAGAACATGTTTTTATTTTGTATTTTTGCATTTATTGTTTCTTATATAGGGTATTTTATTTTATTGAGTTGTAATTGTTTCTGACAAATGACTAACTCTGTTTTTTCTTGTCTCAAAACTCTAAACAGAGCATGCAGCAGCAGCAGCAATAAATGTCCTGTGCAAAAGACTCAAGTATCCCGTCGTCTCCTTAGCACATTAGTACTGAGGCCAGGCCGGTTACATATACAGTAGTACAATGTTTATATAGCCAACAGTTATTTATTTATTGATGCTTTATAGTTTATTTGATGCTAGTGCCTAATGGTGATTTTAATTTGACTGATTATTGTCCTAGAAACTGATGACAATATCGAGTGTTGAATAATCTCAATTACTTATGGTGGTTGTAGGCTACTGTATGCGACAGTGAGTGTGGCGGTGTTTATAGGACGGGTGTGGAAGAGGCTAGGAGGGAATCATCACAGTATACCCACTACAAAAAACTAGACTACACCACTGCACAGCTGGGGGGGTGCGGACACAGGTGGGGGGGGGGGGTGTGCGGGCGGACACAGCTGGGGGGGGGGCGGTGCGGGCGGACACAGCTGGGGGGGGTGCGGGCGGACACAGCTGGGTGGGGGGTGCGGACACAGGTGGGGGGGGTGAGGGTGCGGGCGGACACAGCTGGGGGGTGCGGGCGGACACAGCTGGGGGGGGGGGTGCGGGCACAGGTGGGGCGGGGAAGGTGCTGGCGGACACAGCTGGGGGGGTGCGGGCGGACACAGCTGGGGGGGGTGCGGGCGGACACAGCTGGGGGGGTGCGGGCGGACACAGCTGGGGGGGTGCGGGCGGACACAGCTGGGGGGGTGCGGGCGGACACAGCTGGGGGGGGGGGGGCGGACACAGCTGGGGGGGGGGCGGGCGGACACAGCTGGGGGGGGTGCGGACGGACACAGCTGGGGGGAGGGTGCGGGCGGACACAGGTGGGGGGGGAGCGTAGGAGGAGGGTGGAGCAGAGAGGGACACAGATGGACAGACAGACAGAGAGGGACACAGATGGAGGGAGACGGAGACTGACGGCGGAAATGCCGGGATCGCGCGTCGACAACCGGAGCTTTGGGCGGGGGGGGGAGGTGTTGACGTCACTCGGCCTCGCGCCGTTTCCCGCGGCCGTTTGAAGATGGACAGCGGCCCCACACACGCGCTCTGGCCCCGCACACACGCGCTCTGGCCCCGCACACACGCGCTCTGGCCCCACACACACGCTCTGGCCCCACACGCACGCGCTCTGGCCCCACACGCACGCGCTCTGGCCCCGCACACACGCGCTCTGGCCCCACACACACGCGCTCTGGCCCCACACGCACGCGCTCTGGCCCCACACGCACGCGCTCTCGCTCCATCTCTATCCCGGGTGGAGCGAGCGCGGGCTCACGGTGTCAATGCAGCGGCGGCGGCGGCAACTTGGCTGCTTCAAATTCATGCTTCACTTCACTATCGCTTCCAGCTGTCAACTTAGCAGCGGCGATCAACGGTTAGTGGGGGGGGGGGGGCAGTGGTCGGGTGGAAAGAGAGGGGGGGATAAAGAGTAGGAGGCGGGAGGTTAACGGGTCGTCGACAGTTGGGCCGCCCGGGAGCGAGGTGTACTACAGTTTATCCGCCCGGGAGCGAGTGTAATACAGTTTATCCGCCGGGAGCGCGTGTAATACAGTGTATCCGCCCGGGAGCGAGGTGTAATACAGTTTATCCGCCCGGGAGCGAGTGTAATACAGTTTATCTCGCCCGGGAGCGAGTGTAATACAGTTGGGGGCAAAGATCGTGGGGGCGGGAGCGAGCGTCGGCCCGTTGGCGCTGGACGGGAGCGAGCGTCTTGCGGCTGCGCGCGCATGCTTGGCCTCGCGCGCTGAGGTGAAGGGGGGGGGGGGAAGCAGAGAAAGGGGGAGGGGTAGAGTGGTAAAGGAGAGGAGAAGGGGGGGAGGGGGGAGAGAGGAGAGGCGATGGGGGGCAGAGGAGAAGGGAAGGGGAGAAGGGAGGGGGGTGGCGGGGGAGAGGAGAAAGGGGAGAGGAGGAGGGAGAGGGGGAGAGGAATAGGGGGAGAGGAGATGGGGTAGGGGAGGGGGAGAGGAGGAGGGGGAGGGGAGGAGGGGGAGGGGAGGAGGAGGAGGGGGAGAGGAGAAGGGGGGAGGGGGAGAGGAGAAGGGGAGGGGAGAGGAGAAGGGGGGTAGAGGAGAGGGAGGGAGAGGAGAAGGGGGGTAGAGGAGAGGGAGGGAGAGGAGTAGAGGGGGGGGGGAGAGGAGAAGGGGGCGGTTAAAGAGAAGGGGGGTAGGGAGAGAAAGGGTGGAGAGAGGAGAGGGGGGGGGAGTAGGAGGAGCGTGGTAGATAGTGAGGGGGTAGCAAGGGGATACAGCGCGTCTCCGTTGCTCTGTATCTGTATGTTTGCCTATAATCACCACCACTGGATGTCACAAACGTATCCTACACCCACTAGGGACAATGTTTACATTCACCAAGCCAATTACCCTAACCTGCACGTCTTTGGAATATGGGAGGAAGCTGGAGATCTGGGAGAAAACCCACGCAGGTCTCGGGGAGAACGTGCAAACTCCATACAGACAGCGCCCGTAGTCGTGATCAAACCCGGGTCTCCAGCGCTGCATTTTGCTGTAAGGCAGCAACTCTACCGCTCCGCCACGGTGAAACCCCGGGGAGAGTGGCGCCGTTTGTCAACCGGGTCCCCGCTCATCAGTGAAGGGGTTCCTGCGGCCACAGCCGCCCAGTGATGCCCCGAGTTTATGCATCACCGGGCAGAGAGGGGTCTGCTGTGGGGAGCAGCTGAATGAGGCCAGTCGGCCCATCTAGTCTACTCTGCCATTCAATCATGGTTAGACACAAAGAGCTGGAGTAACTCCGCGGGACAGGCAGGATCTCTGGAGAGAAGGAATGGGTGACGTTCCGGGTCGAGACCCGTCTTCAGTCTGGTTACGGATAAGGGAAACGAGAGATATAGACGATGATTTTTTTCTTTGACTCAATCACGGCTGATCTATCTCTCCCTCTGAACCCCATTCTCCTGCCGTCTCCCAATAACCCTGACACCCGTACGAATGAAGATTCTGTCAACCTCCGCCTTAAAAATACCTAATGACAGCCGTCTGCGGCAATGAATCCCACAGATTCACCACCCTCCAGCTCAAGAAATTCCTCATCATCTCCAGTCTAAAGGGACATCCTTTAATTCTGAGGCTGTGCCCTCTGGTCCTAGACTCTCCCACTGGTGGAAACATCCTCTCCACATCCACTCTGTCCAGGCCTTTCACGATTTGATGGGGTGTGTAGGGTGCAGAGAGGTTTCATGAGGGTGGGCATGGGGTTTGTAGGGTGCAGAGAGGGTTTGGGAGAGAGGGGGGAGGGTGCAGAGAGGTTTTGGAAGGGATGTGGAAAATGCAGGGTTTGGGAGAGGGGGTGGGTTGTGGAGGACATAGAGAGAGGGTTCAGGAGGGTGAGGATGGGGTGTGGAGGGTGAAGAGAGGGTTCAGAAGGGGAGGATGGGGTGTCGAGGGGGCTCGGCAGGGTGGGGACAGGGTGGGTGACAGCATGGTGCCAGATGGGGTGACTGTGGGAAATGTGAGGCCATCCTCGCCAGCAGACAATGAAGCAGCAATACTGTATTGTGTGAATGTTTTTGTACTATTATACAATTAACATGGTGCCTTGCTGCAGCAGCACCAAGAGTATTAGATAACATCTATCGACATAAATAAGGAATAATATTGCATCAAGTTTCACCAGACTGGTGTTGCCGTGTGTAGTGAGACCGATGCTCAGCCTCTGTTCTTTAGTGTTTAGAGGAATGAGGGGTGACCTGAATGAAATGTCCATAGAATGGATGTATGCTGGGTGTTATGTTATGCTGCATGTAAGTATTTAATTGTTCCATTGTACATGTGAGAATTTAACACTCTTGACTCCTGGTTTTTCCCCTGAGTGAAGAGTCCAGATCCAGAGGTCAGAATCTGTGACTGGGGTGGTGGTCGGTGTGTTTCTGGGGTGGCTTGTTTCTGACTCTGAGGAACGATGGTACAATGCAGGGCTGTCCAGCTCCACCCAGTATAATTGTGCTTGGGATTCCTGTCTTCATCACTGTCTACCAGTGGTACCTCCACCCCCCAGCTACCGTTGGTCATTTGCGGTTTCAATACATTGAGGACAGAGGAAGCCAGTTATTTGACCCACAGTGTCTTTGCCGGTTGTGCAAGAGTTCATCGGTCAGATCCCACCTTCTGGTAACCAGTCTTCAAGCACACATTGTAGTGTATACGTTTCTTCAAAGGTAATTTTAGCTGTGGAATTCTCTGCCACAGAAGGTAGTTGAGGCCACAGTTCATTAGCTATATTTAAGAGGGAGTTAGATGTGGCCCTTGTGGCTAAAGGGATCAGGGTGTATGGAGAGACGGCAGGGATGGGATACTGAGTTGGATGATCAGCCATGATCATATTGAATGGCGGTGCAGGCTCGAAGGGCCGAATGGCCTCTACTCCTGCACCTATTTTATATGTTTATATGTTTCTATGAGTTCCAGATCTGTACTGATCCTGTGGTGGGAGAAACGTTTCACCAGGTCTACAATCTTTCAGCTAATTCCTGTATCACCGTGCTAAACTGCTCCTCCTCCTTTCATCCCTCATCTCATTACTCTATACACCGCAATTGATGCTTCCGTGAAATTTAGCCTTTCCAATCATTTATCAAAGTTCCAAATACAGTTAATAATTTCCGGACTTATTCCAATTAACCACCGAACTGCCCGTGACTTTGCAAATTGTAACCTTTCTTGGAATTAGAAATGTGAGGTAAATGTTTGAGTTGTGTTTACATGTCGGAACAGCATTCGTTTTATTTGAGCAGAAGTTGTGAGCAGCCAATTCCACCCATGACATGTGACAGAATCTGTTGGGGAGAGAGTTCACCATTTGGACTCATCGAGATTTTAAAGTAGACGTGGTGTGTAACCTAAATGGGAACTTGAGGTTGTGTTATCCGGTTTGAGTTTAGACCTGCAGCATCTGTGGGTTTGAGTTTAGACCTGCAGCATCTGTGGGTTTGAGTTTAGACCTGCAGCATCTGTGGGTTTGAGTTTAGACCTGCAGCATCTGTGGGTTTGAGTTTAGACCTGCAGCATCTGTGGGTTTGAGTTTAGACCTGCAGCATCTGTGGGTTTGTGCACAAGCTGGCAAGTCACCGGATGGGCGTCGCTTCCTTCCTGCCGACCGACCTGTTGCAGCGGCGGGTGAACAGAGAAGAGAAGAGAGGGAGTCCACGGGCTGGGGCAGCGGGGCGAGGAGAGGAGGGGGGAGAGGGGAGAGGAGAGGGACTCCACTGTCCACGCCGGGGGAGCGGGGTCCCGCTGTCCCGGCGGGCGGGCGGGGAGACTCAGGGCCGCTGTGGGGAGCGACGGCAGCAGATTGACATCGGTGAGTATTTTGTCCGCCGCTCCCCAGTGGACGGCTCCATTGAGAGCTGCGGAGGTGGGACTTGTAGATGGAGAGGAGACCAGCTGATGTGGATCTGAGGGACCGTGAGGGTTGGTAGGGGGAGAGGAGGTCAGTGAGATATGGCGGGGGCCAGATGGTGGAGAGCTTTGTAGGTGAGGATCAGGATTTTGTAGGTGATCCGGTGAGAGATGGGAAGCCAGTGAAGATGTTTGAGGACTGGAGTGATGTGATGCCAGGATTTGGTACGGGTGATGAGTCGGGCGTCTGCGTTCTGGGATGAAACCGTCATCCGCCATTTGAGTTTAGACCTGCAGCATCTGTGGGTTTGAGTTTAGACCTGCAGCATCTGTGGGTTTGAGTTTAGACCTGCAGCATCTGTGGGTTTGAGTTTAGACCTGCAGCATCTGTGGGTTTGTGCACAAGCTGGCAAGTCACCGGATGGGCGTCGCTTCCTTCCTGCCGACCGACCTGTTGCAGCGGCGGGTGAACAGAGAAGAGAAGAGAGGGAGTCCACGGGCTGGGGCAGCGGGGCGAGGAGAGGAGGGGGGAGAGGGGAGAGGGGAGAGGAGAGGGACTCCACTGTCCACGCCGGGGGAGCGGGGTCCCGCTGTCGAAAGCAGGGCCCCACTGTCCCGGCGGGCGGGCGGGGAGACTCAGGGCCGCTGTGGGGAGCGACGACAGCAGATTGACATCGGTGAGTATTTTGTCCGCCGCTCCCCAGTGGACGGCTCCATTGTGATCAGTTGGGGGAGGGATTTCCAGAGCCTGGGAGCTGCCCTGGAGAAAGCTCTGTCCCCAAAACTGCGGAGGTTGGACTTGTAGATGGAGAGGAGACCAGCTGATGTGGATCTGAGGGACCGTGAGGGTTGGTAGGGGGAGAGGAGGTCAGTGAGATATGGGGGGGGGGGCCAGATGGTGGAGAGCTTTGTAGGTGAGGATCAGGATTTTGTAGGTGATCCGGTGAGAGATGGGAAGCCAGTGAAGATGTTTGAGGACTGGAGTGATGTGATGCCAGGATTTGGTATGGGTGATGAGTCGGGCGTCTGCGTTCTGGGATGAAACCGTCAGCTTGTTATTTCCGCTTTCAGATATTTTTGCTGATGAAACGTCCTCAATTACCAGAGTAAAGGCCTTTCTGAGCCTTCTATACGGAGAGTTGCCCATTTTTTTCGCCCTGTGGTCACAGATAAGACTGGTTCTAGGTCTAGTTGATCACTGCGCAGACACCTCATCAGTGGTTATCGGGTGCAAGTCGGAGTGAGTAGAGTAGTGATTACATTTTGAAGTGGGCCTTTTTCACCAAGTTGAGGAGTTCTAGTTGCTCAATCCCCTTTTTAAATGACTTAACATCGGGAGCAGCACGTGTGTTGGGTCCATTACCTTATTGTCCTTGGGTAAAGGGAACATTGGTACTAAAGTTTATTGAAATTTAGCCAGTCGATGATGTAGGGACCGTTATTTTGTCTTGTTTCATGGCAGTTGGTGATCTGGGGTGACGGGAGGTTTGATGGTGTGATTTTGTGAATCTGCTTGTAAATTGCAATAAGTCTTAGCCCGATTCTGCGGAGCTCTAGGGTATCCCATCCAAGAGAAGTCGGCATATTATTCAGGCTTGATTTGTGCTTGTGGTCATTACATACAAAGCGGGCTGCCCGGCATTGTACTTTCTCCAGGGTGATCTTGTTGTTGAAAGGATCCCATACAGCTCCACAATACACCAATTTGAGCCTGACCAAGGACTTGTAGGCATTCTCTTTGACGGATGTACTACATGCATGAACATTTATGTTGAGTAGGCCGAGGGACTGAGTGATCCCTGGAGAAATTGCAGCAGAATGATAGTAAAAGGAAAGGATACTTTGAAGATTTCAGATTTGCAACACAGAATGCGTTTTGTACATGTCAATTCTCATTTCATTATTCAAATGAGTTGGGACTGACTATTGGGTATGTGACTTGAAATATGATATTTGCACAAATCTATTGACCACTTTAGGATGACGTGTGACTTTCACAACCGTTTTTTTGGGCATGGACATTTAAAAAAAATATTGCTCTTCCAGAAGATCTGAATGAAAAAGAGAAACATACTGGAAACACTCAGCAGTTTGATCAGCATTTGATTACAGTCCCAGCTCTGATAATGGATCATCCAACATTGCACTTCCACTGTTTTCTACATTCACTAATTTAATCAATAAAGTAAATACACATTGTCTTTATTACATTGGTAACAAATGCTAGTCATTTGTACTTGGCCAGATCACACACAGCAGTTAGATAAACAAATACGTTTGATTTAGATGCTAGAGGTTGTTTAAAGGTAGGGAGAGATCACCTGTCCACAGCTGGGATAGTTCAGGACCATTTCATGCAGAATTGTATCTTTCAGCTATGATAATAGAGAATGTCTGCAAGATAGCAAGGGATAATCCTGTTTGTTAAGGATGAATCAGTTGGAGAGCTGAGTGCTGAGAGGAACAGATGTTTGTTCACCAGTTCAGTAGTCCAAAATGTAACTGTACAGTGAAATTCTTAAAGCACATATTACACAGTTTGTTATCCAGGTGCACGCCCAGATATTTATATGTCTGCACCACCTCAATGTCCATCCCTGCAGTGTTAACCGGCTGAAGGGGGAGCTTGGACCTGCCAAACTTAACCACCATCTCTTTGGTCTTGGTTTCAGTATAGGAGTAGAGAGGTTCTTTTGCAATTGTATAGGGCTCTGGTGAGACCACATCTGGAGTATTGTGTACAGTTTTGGTCTCCTAATTTGAGGAAGGACATCCTTGTGATTGAGGCAGTGCAGCGTAGGTTCACCAGATTGATCCCTGGGATGGCGGGACTCATATGAGGAAAGATTGTAAAGACTAGGCTTGTATTCACTGGAGTTTGGAAGGATGGGGTGGGGGGGGGGAGGGGAATCTTATAGAAACATATACAATTATAAAAGGACTGGTCAAGCTAGATGCAGGAAAAATGTTCCCAATGTTGGGCGAGTCCAGAACCAGGGGCCACACACAGTCTTAGAATAAAGGGGCGGTCATTTAAGACTGAGGTGAGAAAAAAACTTTCCACCCAGAGAGTTGTGAATTTGTGGAATTCCCTGCCACAGAGGGCAGTGGAGGCCAAGTCACTGGATGGATTTAAGAGAGAGTTAGATAGAGCTCTAGAGGCTAGTGGGGTCAAGGGATATGGGGAGAAGGCAGGCACGGGATATTGATAGGGGACGATCAGCCATGATCACAATGAATGGCGGTGCTGGCTCGAAGGGACAAATGGCCTCCTCCTGCACTTATTTTCTATGTTTCTATACAACATCTACCCAAGGTTTCAGAATGCCCCACTCTAACACTTCCTCAGAATGCCCCACCCCTTGCAACCTTACAAAAAGGCATATCAAACTCAAGATAGATAGATAGATAGATATAATTTATTGCCACACAACCAGGGTCGGTGGAATTTTGGGTTGTCAGCAGCAGTACAATAATAAAGATCACACAATAAAACTGTAACACAAACATCCACCACAGCATTCATCACTGTGGTGGAAGGCACAAAAATTTGGCCAGTCCTCCTCCATCCCCCCCCCCCCCCCCGTGTACAGGACCATAGTCCAGAGTCAGTCCAGGATCGGCTCTTCCTCACCGGAGACCGTGGCTTTAAGATGGTGTAGGCCGCAGGCCGGCGGTCGAGATTTAAAGTCTCCGCCGCAGCCAGAAGCACCGTAGACTACAGGGCCGGCGGTCGAAGCTCCCCTCCAGGGGTGATGGTAAGTCCACGCCGGGCCCGCGGTAGAAGTTGGCCGCGGGCCGGCAGTGATGGCTTCTTCTTCCCCCGGGTCCCCCACGAGGGATCCCGGGCTGTAGACGCCGCACCCGCTGGAGCTCAGCAGACCGCGGCTTCAGGCTGCGACTTCAGGCTGCCGGCTGCCCCGCGCCAGCGAAACGGAGCGCTCCCCTCCAGCGAGCCCCAGCGAGGGCTCACCCGCTCCACATCGAGAGTCCACGCTGCGCCCGCCGCTGAAGCCCCGGGCGCGTCTCCGGGAAAGGCCGCGCCGATCCTTGATGTTAAGCCACGGGGGAGGCGACCTGGAAAAGGTCGCCTCTCCATGGAGGAGGCGACCGAAGCGGTTTCCCCCTTACCCCCCCACACAAAACACACGAAGGAACATTAAATACATACTTTAAAACATACTAAAAAATAAAAAAAAGTTGAAAAAACTGACGCGCTGCTGACATGGCTGCACACAGAGGAGCGCCCCCTACAGACAATTGAGGCAAAGGGTCATGTTCCTGCTCCTAATATGTTCATGTATTGTTCCAAATAAACCTAATTTCCAGAGCTACCCAGACTACGTGTTCCCCCATCTTATTTCCTGGAAAGATACTTTGCCATTTGTGCCGTCTCCAATGTATATTTGTTCCATTAATTTAGGGGGTTGATTTATTGATAAGACAAGCATGTGTTTGAGGGACTGGATCAGTCTGAAGAAGGGTCTTGACCTGAAACGTCACCCGTTTAAAAAAAAAACCCTTCTCTCCAGAGGTTCTGCTTGTTCCACTGAGTTACTCCAGCATTTTGTGTCTATCTGTGATTTAAACCAACATCTGCAGTTCCTTCCTACACGCTGTACAGCGTGTGATGTCATCAGCTGAAAGTGTTGTCCTGCTCCTTGCAATTGTTGTCTAATACCGACTTTTAATCTGTTTATTACAGAGCAGCGGAACGTGTGAACGGCAGTCACCATCATGGCTGATGGAGCGGACCAGGGAGGAGATCCAGTGGCCTCGGCAACGAGGACAGACGACGGTGTGTTGTAGAATTACGTCAGATATAAATATCCCAACAATCAAGAGCGGAACTCGCTATCAAAACATGGAGGGGACGGGGGACACAATTTTTTGGCGGCACACTCACACGCGCGAGACTTCGGAGGCTCAATCCAGTGCTAAATACAGCTCAACTCTGCCTGTCTCGCAGGGTTAACTACAGCCCTGACTGGACTGATGGGACACCAGCGCTGCTTCTCCGCGCTGGCCATATTTCCATATTTCCCGCAAGTCCAGGCAGGTTCACCTGGCAGGACAGGCAGAGTTGAGCTGGGTTTAGGGCTGTTTCTCTGTGCTGGCTGTGGGCCTGGGGGTACATCTCGTGTCTGACTGCCGACCTCTTTGGCCACCCGTGGGGGGGCACCCGGGACAAATGAAACTCATCTCCACTGCCTTCATACAGTCCATATTTCTCTATTCCCTGCATATCAAAAAGCTTCAATACCACGATGGTACATGCCCCAACCACCACATCTGGCAGCGCCTTCCAGGCACCCACCATCCTCTGTGTATAAATAACTTCACCCGCACATCTTCTTTGAATTCCACCCCTTTCAGCTTAAAGCTGTGCACCCCAGTGTTGCCACAGACCCCCAGCCAGAAGAACAACCCTCTGTCTTGGAGGCTGCAAGGTGACTTGGATAGGCTGGGTGAGTGGGCAAATGCATGGCAGATGCAGTATAATGTGGATAAATGTGAGGCTATCCACTTTGGTGGCAAAAACAGGACAGTAGACTTTTATCTGAATGGTGGCCGATTAGGAAAGGGGGAGATGCAACGAGACCTGGGTGTCATGGTACACCAGTCATTAAAAGTAGGCATGCAGGTGCAGTAAGCAGTGAAGAAGGCGGATGGTATGTTAGCATTCATAGCAAAAGGATTTGAGTATACGAGCAGGGAGGTTCTACTGCAGTTGTACAGGGTCTTGGTGAGACCACACCTGGAGTATTGCGTACAGTTTTGGTCTCCTAATCTGAGGAAGGACATTCTTGCCATAGAGGGAGTACAGAGAAGGTTCACCAGACGGATTCCTGGGATGTCAGGACTTTCATATGAAGAAAGACTGGATAGACTAGGTTTGTACTTGCTAGAATTTAGAAGATTGAGGGGGGACCTTATAGAAACTTACAAAATTCTTAAGGGGTTGGACAGGCTAGATGCAGGAAGATTGTTCCCGATGTTGGGGAAGTCCAGAACGAGGGGTCACAGTTTAAGGATAAGGGGGAAATCTTTTAGGACCGAGATGAGGAAAACATTTTTCACATAGAGAGTGGTGAATCTGTGGGATTCTCTGCCACAGAAGGTAGTTGAGGCCAGTTCATTGGCTATATTTAAGAGGGAGTTAGATGTGGCCCTTGTGGCTAAAGGGATCAGAGGGTATGGAGAGAACGCAGGTACAGGATACTGTGTTGGATGATCAGCCATGATCATATTGAATGGCGGTGCAGGTTCGAAGGGCTGAATGGCCTACTCCTGCTCCTATTTTCTATGTTTCTATGTGTTCTCAGTTAACGGGTTCTGAATGTATAGAACCACGTTGCTGTGAATCTTGTGCATTCTTATTATGATGTTATCAGTCTACTGAAAGATCCTTCCATTGGTGAGTTGTGGCCTGTGTGGGGACACAGTCCTTATTTTTACAAGCTATTTCATTGCGGACGTTGGATGTTTTCTCTGAAACTGTATCGCTACATGCTGAGAAAACTATATTCAGCACTCTCTACACTCTACCTGCTGTACTTGTGCTTGGCTTGGCCGTATTTATGTATAGTATTACCTGATTAGATTGGACAGCATGCAAACACAATATTTTCACTGTTTCTCAGTACATGTGACAATAATAAGTGTGGGCACAGTAGTGCAGCTGGTAGAACCGCTGGCTCACGGTTCCGGAGACTCGGGTTCGATTCTAACCACGGCCACTGTTTACGTGGAGTTTGCATGTTTTTCCTATGACAGCGTGTGTTTCCTCCCACATCCCTATGGCATGCTGGCATGAACATCAATTGCCCTCTGTAAATGTGCTCCTAATATGCAAAACGTGAGATAACATAAAACTAGTGTGAGCGGGTGATCGATTGATGATTGGCATGGACTCGCTGGGCCGAAGGGCCTGTTTGCATACTGTGCCTCTGAACTCTGAATGCTAAAGCTAAAGTGTGAGAATAAGTCGCGTTTAATGTCGCAACGGTGTATTCTGTCAAATTGTGTCGACATTGTGTCCTTCCAGAATCAAGAGGAGAATGCACCCGTGGGATTGAACAGTGGGAGAGGGACAATTGTTGTGAGTTAGCGCATTGTTTAGATGCCGCAGGGTATAAGTTACAGCAACAGCCTGGGGACCATTCTCAGGGCAAGTCGAGGATCACAGCCGGGTCTCCCTCCCTCCGTGCATATGCGGGTAGATCCGGCTCGTGGCCTGACAGCAACCCGCTGATCGGAGCGCCTCATCTCCGTCATGTGGTCTGCATTTTAGCAGAGTGGGGGTGGTGACAGCTATGGGTGGAGGAAAACAAACCACACTTGATAATTCCATTATTTTGATTCATCACAGCTCCTCCAATGTCTTCGATGATGGAGCTCCTGGAAAGGTGTGATGATTGGCAGCTGCTGGATTTGACAAAGCATTACCGCCAGAGGCTGGAAGCGGCGATTCAAGAGGCGGTGGAGAATGTCGTCTTCGTTCTAGCATACGAGAAATATTTCAGTGAGCAAGAGTACAAGGTAGGGAGAGGATTGGATGAGTGGGTAACTTCAGCTGATACTGAAATGTTTTCATGCACAAATATTGTGGGCGGAAGGGTCCATTCTTGTGCTGTCCTGCTTGTAATGAGTCGAGTCGTATACACGTCAATGTACAACACACGTTTATTAAAGTCCACTCACTCACAGCATTCATCTGCATGGTGTTACAGTAACTAGCAGCTACTCACAAGGGACCAGGGAGTTACGGAGGGAGCGGTCTCTGCGGAAAGCAGACAGGGGAGCGGATGGGAAGATGTGGCCAGTGGTGGGATCCCGTTGGAGGTGGCGAAAATGTCGGAGGATTATCTGTTGTATGTGATGTCTGGTAGGGTGGTAGGTGAGGACACGGGGGACTCTGCCCTTGTTACGAGTGGGGGGTTGGGGAGTGAGAGCAGGGTTACGGGGTATAGAAGAGACCCTGGTTAGAGCCTCATCTATAGTAGAAGAGGGGAACCCCCGTTCCCTGAAGAATGAGGACATCTTCGATGCCCTCGTCTGGAATCCACCAGAGTCATGTTTAATCTCTGCGAAATGGATACAGTTGTCACCATCAACCCGCAGCAAGAGCGGGGGCTGCTGATGATAAAGTCACATCTGGGATCCTACAGGTCCCCCCCGCCCTCCCCTGCTGTAATTTCCCCGTCCCCCACTGGAGGGCAGCACCGGATATCCGGCATCAGGAGCAGCAGCGCCGCGTACCCGGGTCACGTGACAGCAGGCAGGGTCGCCTCTGATGTCACCGCCCGGCCGGTCCGGGAAGCGTTGGGGTTTAAAGGGGAGGGCGGCCATTTAAAGGGGAGGGCGGGGAATCGGCCAACAATATTCAGGTCCCCAGGGCGGTGACGTTTACACCCAGAGATGTTCACAAGTCCACACTCACTCCGGGTCTGGGTTCCTGCAGCGACCTCAGTTTCTCCTCCCCGGTCGCAGTGAAGTTATTCCCCCTCAGCCTGAAACAAGTGGAGGAATAAAGAGGAAATAAACAGATGAAACAACAGTGTCAATAACAGGGACTGGGGTTAATATTTCAACAACACTTACAGAACAAATTCACAGGAGAAAGATGGATGGATCCCCTGATATTTTATCACATTAAACATTAACACAAACACTCACCTGATTAGCTCCAGACTCGGGAGGCTCAGTATGAGACGGCAGAGAGCGGGGACACATCGGTCTGTGAGGAAGTTGTCCGTCAGGTACAGCTTCGTCAGTGAGGGGTTTGTACTGAGAGTGGAGACGAGATCCTCGGCTCCAGAATCTGTGAGACCGACACGTTGCAGCCTGGAGATGAGAGAGTGAGGGTGAGGGACACAGAGAGACAGGAGACGGTGCAAATCCCCAGTGTTTATCAGTGACACAATTACTGATCATATTAATGTTCAGTGTCACACACCCAGTGAGTGTAAACACAATCTCTCACAGTCTGGGACTTACCCCAGTCTATGTATTTTACAGTCCGGGTTCCTCAGAGCAGCAGACACCAGTTTCACTCCGGAATCTCCAAGTTTATTCCCAGTCAGCCACAGCCACATCACCGTGTGGTGTGTACTGAGAGTGGAGGCGAGATCTTCAGCTCCAGAATCTGTGAGACCGACACTTTGCAGCCTGGAGATGAGAGAGAGTGAGGGTGAGGGACACAGGAGACGGTGCAAATCCCCAGTGTTTATCAGTGACACAATTGCTGATCATATTAATGTTCAGTGTCAGTCACCCGGTGAGTGTAAACACAATCTCTCACAGTCTGGGACTTACCCCAGTCTCTGTATTTTACAGTGCGGGTTCCTCAGAGCCGCAGACACCAGTTTCACTCCGGAATCTCGCAGGTCGTTGTCTCCCAGTCTAAACACAAACAGACAGAGTAAGAAACAAACTGATACAAACCCCGGCCGCCCGGCGAGGCTGAGATAGCACAAACACATATTTCAGGAAACACCTGTAGATGACATGTGCATGTACCTTTAATATAGTGACCTCACCACTACTAACCACTCCCCATATCAGAAGTATAATTCGCTACCTCCCCACCCGTTGATCTCTCTCTCTAGCTCCTGTGACAGACACGTACAGCTAGGGCAGCAACGTTTGTGTATTATCAATAAATAGTAGTAAAGACACAGTGTGTTCATGACCATCTTTACATGGTGTCATAAGTGGGATTCGAACCCACGCCTCCAATTGGAGACCAGAATTTCGTCAACAATGATAGCACACGGCAGACCGGCAAACAGCTGCTCCATCGTTCGCTGGAACACCTCGCTGGCAGAAAAGCATGCGGAGGAATCGGAACCTTCCGAAAGGCGTGCTGAAGGTAGTCAGGTAGGAGGACCGCTCGTCCAGCGGTATCTGCCAGAAAGAGCTCTTGGCATCGAGGACCGAAAAGACAGTGGCCGGACCAACCTCGAATGGCATGCGGGGGAGGGGACGGCAGGCGGTGGTGGGGGCTCGTTGACAAGCCGCAGAGGAATGGTTTAACTTCTGACAACTTCAGCACATTATTGAACAAATCTCTGTAGATGTGGTGTTTGGTGACTCACCATTTATTCTCATTCCCCGACCGACCGGGAAATGTTCCCCGTGCAGAGAAGGCCGGCAACGCGCGCGTGTGACGCGGTGGAAGGGGTCGACCACCGGTGACGGGAAGGTAAAATAGGAGGGGTGCCGCCGTCCCCCCCCACCCTGTGCACAGTGACGGCCGCTCGGCCCCATAGAAGGGGTGCTGGACGGAATAACAAAATAGTGGAACAATTTTACAGTTCAGTGTTAGCGTCAAATGGACAGTTACCTCAAGTCCTGACACTTGTGCAGAGCCGGTACCAGCCGCTGGAGACCTTCACACTGAATGCGGCAGCTCCCCAGATCTAGATGTTTGATTGTATCACAGAGTCTGATGGCATGAGACAGGACTGCACAGTCAATCGGGGTCAGTCCCAGTCCATTGAATGAAAGTGTTTCCACAGATCCCAGTGTCTGCTGAGCCAGTATAGGACTCTGAGACTCAAACAGGTAGTGCATCGTGTTCAGGAGCCTCCTTTTACCAAACTCACTGCCTGCATTTCTAATCTGACGTTTAACCTCCTCCTTCACCCAGTCATTCACTCGGCCGGTTGTTTGATGAGGGAATTTACCCAGAAACTCCTCCAGGATCCAAGCTGCCCGTGGGGAGGAGAGACCAGCGACAAAACGGAGAAATACTTCAAATCGCCCGTCTGTCATGCCATGGGCTTCAATGAGGAGTGTCGTGATATCCCCGCGATCTACAGTCATGAATTGTGCGAGTGCGGCTACAAACTCTTGGATGGTGAGGTGCGGGAAGGTGTACACAACGCTCCGGGCTGAATCCTCTCTCTCCAAAAGTTCCATCAGGAACCCGGACAGGAACTGGGAAGGCTGCAGATTGTATTTGATCAAATCTTCATCTGTGAACACAATGTTCTTCTCAGCCACTCCAGTGAAGGCCATCTGACCAACCCTCAGTAACATCTCACGGAGATTCTCAATCTCACGGCCGTGGTTTTTCAGGATGTTGTAAATAAAGTAGCAATATAGTTGTGTGATGGTCTTGGGAACTCGCTGCGGGTCCCGGTGTGTTTGTGTGAAGAAGGGGCCCAGTGTCAGGACAAGGATCCAGCAGTAGGAGGGGTTGTAGCTCATGGTGTACAGGATCTCGTTCTCCTTCACATGTTTGAAAACAGCTGCTGCCACCATCTGATCTTCAAAATACCTGGTGAAATATTCCTTCCGTTCCTCACCATCAAATCCCAGGATTTCAGCCCGGACACTGATCTCTGCCTTTTCCAGTAAATGTAACGCAGTGGGGCGGGTGGTCACTAGCACTGAACACCCTGGGAGCAGCTTGTGCTGGATTAAACTGTACACAATGTCAGACACTTCACACCGGGATTCAGGATCTGGACACTGGTGCTGAGGTTCTGTGTCTCTCCGACTGTCAGCAAAATCGATTCCACCCTTGAATTCATCCAGACCGTCGAATATAAACAGCAATCCCTCTGGGTTCTTCCAGACCTCTCCTAGCATATTCCCAAAGTAAGGATACTGATCCAGAATCAGTTCTCTCAGGGTTACTCTGCAGTTAATAGTGTTCAAATCCCGGAATTTGAAACTGAAGACAAACTGGAATAGTTGGAATATTTTCCCCGTGGCCCAGTCATGAACAATCTTTTGCACCATTGTTGTTTTTCCGATCCCCGGAACTCCGGCCACGGCAGACGAACTCCCAGATTTGGATTTGCTCATCGACATGTTCTGGAATAACTGATCAGTTCGGATTTTTTCAAACTCTCCCCCGAGATGTTCCTCCCTCCACTCTTCATGGTCCCGGCCTCTTACCAGTAGCTCATGTTCCACCAGTGTCCGATCTCGAACAGTGGAGATGATTGTGAGCTCAGCGTATCGATCACGCAACTGGAAAACCTTAACCTTCTCGTTCATCAGGATGGTGTTCACTCTCAGTGTTTCAGTCTGTGCCATCAGAGTCTCCATGTGCTTCTGCTGAACATCTTTTATCAGGTGAGATAAACAAGAGGTCCTGAAATTAGATTCATCACGCAAAGAAAAATACATTCTCCACCTCTGACTATTGACTTGCCCATATTATGCTTTACGATTATGATTAGTGTTAAACTCATTAGTTGATGTGTTATAGATTACATATTATCTGATTGTTATAGCTGTTTATTGGTCGACTAAGCAGAAATAAATTGGTAAAATAATATTTGGACAAATACATGGATTGTAACGGGTTAGAGGTATATTGGGAAGTAGCGGCTGGCCGGGCGAGCTTAAATGGAGCATTTTGGTCGCTATGGACAAATTAGACCTCAGATCCCGTAACCACTTCCTGTCTGCGCTGAATATTGATTTTAGAAAAACACGACCCTATATCGCTATGATTTTTGGTCATCTTACTCACAGTCCCCCTCCACTGCGGCAGCCCCGAGAAATTTTCCCATCGTTGAAATATAAATAAGTTATGAGTGTTTTAAAAATCTTGATATTAGCTGATTGGTCCTCTCGCCTGTCAATCACAACGATGAAAGTAATGCCCCTTTCGGGGGGGGGGGGGGGGGCAGGACTATGAAACCCCGGCTGTCTGGACGCGAGTCAGTCACTCTGGAAGATCGCGAGGGAGAGTCCATGACTGTGATTCTAAGCTGTGAATCAACTGAACTGTGAGTCTGCAATGTACTTGCAATAAATGATTTGTTAGGAAGTTGAAATGCTATGAAATTGGATTCGCTGGCCTGCACTATGCTTGTAATGCTATGAAATTGGATTTGCTGGCCTGCGTCTGCTTGAACTGCTATGAAATTGGATGTGCTGGCCTGCACTCTGCTTGAAATGCGATGAAATTGGATTCGCTGGCCTGCACTCGGCCTGACATGCTATGAAATTGGATTGGCTGGCCTGCGCTCTGCTTGAACTGCTATGAAATTGGATTCACTGGCCTGAGACATGTCATGTTTGAGTATAAGAACAGGGAGGTTCTACTGCAGTTGTACAGGGTCTTGGTGAGACCACACCTGTAGTATTGCGTACAGTTTTGGTCTCCTAATCTGAGGAAAGACATTCTTGCCATAGAGGGAGTACAGAGAAAGTTCACCAGACTGATTCCTGGGATGGCAGGACTTTCATATGAAGAAAGACTGGATAGACTCGGCTTGTACACGCTGGAATTCAGAAAATTGAGGGGGGATCTTATAGAAACTTACAAAATTATTCCCGATTATGGGGAAGTCCAGAACTAGGGATCACAGTTTAAGGATAAGAGGGAAGTCTTTTAGGACCGAGATGAGAAAATCACTTTTTACACAAGAGAGTGGTAAATCTGTGGAATTCTCTGCCACAGAAGGTAGTTGAGGCCAGTTCATTGGCTATATTTAAGAGGGAGTTAGATGTGGCCCTTGTGGCTAAAGGGATCAGGGGGTATGGAGAGAAGGCAGGGATGGGATACTGAGTTGGATGATCAGCCATGATCATATCGAATGGCGAATGGTGCAGGCTCGAAGGGCCGAATGGCCTACTCCTGCACCTATTTTCTATGTTTCTATGTCAGGAACCTTCTGCAGACTGTTTATAGTGGAGGTGGGTGGAGAAAGCTGGGAGACCATCTGCCTCACAGTGCCAGAGACCCGGTTTCGATCCTAACCTCGGGCGCTGCCTGTGTGGAGTTTGCACCTTCTTCCTGTAACCGCAAGGGTTATTTCCCAGTCCTTAACATTCCTCCCTCATCGCAAAGACTTTGATTAATTGGACCTCTGTAAATTGGACCTCTGTGGATATAAAGATGGGATAAATAGGAAGGGCTGATTTTGCAGTTGGCCAAAACATGCAATTGAATACCTTTCAGATGAGCAGGTAGTTCCAAGGAAACCTTCATGACTTTGAACGATTCGATCAGATCAGAACCTGTTGGAATAATTTCATGGAATGAGTTTGAGTTGCATTTTGACAAAAAGGACAAATTCTCTATAGAAACATGTCCTGTACCTTCTTCCCCCATTGCTTTCAGCAACTCCTCCAGTTTGGGGAGCAGGTGGTGCATTTTCACGAAGCATTTCCATATCAGTTTACGGACCTGCGGCTCTTTCTCAGTCACCAGGTTGAGGAGAAGTCTGGAACCGGCCGCACGGCTCCCTCTCTTCGTGCGTTTGATGACTTGCTGTGAAGAGCCATGGGGATAAGTAGTTATAGAGCTGTACAACACGGAAACAGAACCCTCGGCCAACCTTGGCGATGGATTTACTGGAGTCACAGTGCCTTAAGTGGTAGAGTGATAGAGCAATATACCACTGGGAGACAGGCTATTCAGCCCACATTGTCCATGCCAACCAAGTTACAATTGTAAGCCAGGGCCATTTGCCTGCATTTGGCATACAGCCCCGTAAGCCCCTCCTATCCACTCATCAGTCTGAATGTACTTTGATATCCGTAATGTTATCCACTTTTCCAGCTTCCTCTGGCATTGTGTTCCAGATATGGACTGTTCTCCAAGTAAACCTGTTGTCCCCAGATCCCACCTACATTTCTCCCATCTCCCCTCAAGCCTGCACCCTCCAGTTTGTGGATCACCACTGCTGTGCGGGATATTCTTTGTGACTGTGCCGTACTGAGTTGTAATTACAGAGAGTAGCACAGCACAAGAATGGACCCTCCGGCCCACAATATTTGTGCATTAAAACATTTGAGTATCAGCTGAAGTTACCCACTCATCCAATCCTCTCCCTACCTTGTACTCTTGCTCACTGAAATATCTCTCGTATGCTAGAACGAAGACGACATTCTCCACCGCCTCTTGAATCGCCTCTTCCAGCCTCTGGCGGTAATGAATTGTCAAATCCAGCAGCTGTGAATCATCACACCTTTCCAGGAGCTCCATCATCGAAGACATTGGAGGAGCTGTGATGAATCAAAATAATGGAATTATCAAGTGTTGTCTGTTTTCCTCCACCCATAGCTGTCATCACCCCCACTCTGCTAAAAGGCAGATCACATGACGGAGATGAGGCGCTCCGATCAGCGGGTTGCTGTCAGGCCACGAGCCGGATCTACCCGCATATGCACGGAGGGAGGGAGACCCGGCTGTGATCCTCGACTTGCCCTGACAATGGTCCCCAGGCTGTTGCTGTAACTTATTCCCTGCGGCACCTAAACAATGCGTTAACTCACAACAATTGTCCCTCTCCCACTGTTCAATCCCAAGTCATAATAAGAATGCACAAGATTCACAGCAACGTGGTTCTATACATTCAGAACCCGTTTACTGAGAACACATAGAAACATGTTGGGCACAGACAGCATGAAGGGACTGTTCTTGTACTGCAGTGTACTAGTTTACATAGAATTCTCCAACCTCTTTCAATACTTCCTAGTCCCTTCCCTTCTCTCCTTATCCCAATACATAACCTATTCCCCATCCGCAAATTTCCCCAACCATTCCACCCAAATCTCTCCACTAGCTTTACATTTCACATCATTCAAACAACTTGTCGCGTAACAAGACCTTTGACTCGTTTTCTCTTGAGTCTCATTTTAGTTCTGGTTTCATCTCTAACCATCTGACAATCAACACCCCCTCCCCCCCTCATCCATATTCAACTTTCCTGTGCCAGGCTCCCACCACTTTCCGCATTCTCTCCCCAACTACAATCAACCCTTTCGGGTTCAGGCCTATTTTGACCATCCTAATTCCTTGGTTCTCTCTCATTTCCCCATTAAACCTCTAACAACTCACTGGGAGTAGCTTCCCATCCCTGACAAACATTCACTTATTTTCCCTCATCAGACCTTCAACATCCTTCAACGGGGATTCCCCTCCGCCATTGCCAGAGTGAGCAACAGCGGAAATTGGAGGAACAGCACCTCATATTCCGTCTGGGGACCTTGCGTCCGTATGGCATTAACATTGAATTATCCCAATTTGGCTAGCCCTTGCTGTCTCCTCCCCTTCCTTAACCCTCTAGCTGTCTCCTCCCACCCTCCCATCCGCCCGCCCTCGGGCTCCTCCCCCTCCTCCCCTTTTCCTTCTTCTCCCACCCCCCATCAGTCTGAAGAAGGGTTTCGGCCCGAAACGTCGCCCATTTCCTTCGCTCCATAGATGCTGCTGCACCCGCTGAGTTTCCCCAGCAATTTTGTGTACCTTCAACATCCTTTGTTCACCAAGGCTCACAAAACTTAACTTCTTTGCTTCTTCCGCTAACTGACACGCTGAGTCTGAACAGTTCTCTCACTTATAAAAACCTCTAATCATCACATGTTCGTTCCCCTCTAGTAGCTGCTCCCAGACAGTCTTTATACCCAACAAATGACCCTAATGCAGACAGACCTGCCCTATCATTCCTGTACTCTCCCCGGCTCAGGTCTCTTGGCCTTCCGTTGATTCCCTATTCCCTCTCCCCGTGTGTACTGCAGGTCAGGCAATCTGATCCGGTCACATTGTTGGCAGGGGCGGAAAACCTGGGGGGGCCAGAGGGGACACGTCCCCCCCCATGTTTTGAGAGGTGGGGGACACCCACCCCCCCCACCAGGTTTTTGTAATCCGATTTTTAATTCGCCGCTTTCCGTGAGGCAGTTGGGGTGGGACTGAGGATAGAGTGTGGTGATTGGAGGAGGGAGACGTGGCACAGACCTGCGCCTCATCCGCAGGCAGGATTGATCCAAGCCGGGTCTCCGGCGCTGTCCCGAGCGCCCCCCCCCCACGGGTGGCCAGAGAGGTCGGCAGTCAGACACAAGATGTACCCCCAGGCCCACAGCCAGCACAGAGAAACAGCCCTAAACCCAGCTCAACTCTGCCTGTCCTGCCAGGTGAACCTGCCTGGACTTGCGGGAAATATGAAAATATGGCCAAACCTCTCTACCCCTATACTGAAACCAAGACCAAAGAGATGGTGGTTAAGTTTGGCAGGTCCAAGCTCCCCCTTCAGCCGGTTAACACTGCAGGGATGGACATTGAGGTGGTGCAGACATATAAATATCTGGGAGTGCACCTTGATAGCAAACTGTGTGTAATATGTGCTCTAAGAATTTCACTGTGCAGTTACATATTGGACTACTGAACTGTTGAACAAACATCAGTTCCTCTCAGCACTCAGCTCTCCAACTGATTCATCCTCAACAAACAGGGATTATCTTTTGCTATCTTGCAGACATTCTCTATTATCATAGCTGAAAGATACAATTCTGCATTAAATGGTCCTGAACTATCCCAGCTGTGGACAGGTGATCTCTCCCTACCTTTAAACAATCTCTAGCATGTAAATCTAAAATATTTGGTTATCTAACCGCTGCCTGCTGCACCTGCATGCCTACTTTCAATGACTGGTGTACCATGACACCCAGGTCTCGTTGCATCACCCCTTTTCCTAATCGGCCACCATTCGGATAATCGTCTACTTTCCTGGTTTTGCCACCAAAGTGGATAACCTCACATTTATCCACATTATGCTGCATCTGCCATGCATTTGCCCACTCACCCAACCTATCCAAGTCACCTTGCAGCCTCCTAGCATCCTCCTCACAACTAACACGGGCGCCCCACGGGACAAAGATGGGTGGGGTGAGGTGAGGTGAGGGAAGTCAGTTCACAGGAACTGCACCAGGACATCGAGCTCGCGGGCGGATCGGATTTGGACTTTGAAAATGGCGATGCCTGCGTGTGTAATATGTGCTTTAAGAATTTCACTGTACAGTTACATATTGAACAACTGAACTGTTGAACAAACACCTGTTCCTCTCAGCACTCAGCTCTCCAACTGATTCATCCTCAACAAACATGGATTATCCTTTGCTCTCTTGCAGACATTCTCTATTATCATAGCTGAAAAATACAATTCTGCATTAAATGGTCCTGAACAATCCCAGCTGTGGACAGGTGACCTCTCCATACCTTTAAACAACCTCTAGCATCTAAATCAAACGTATTTGGTTATCTAACCGCTGTGTGTGAACTGGCACTGGGGAGCAGCAGACAAAATACTCACCAATGTCAATCTGCTGTCGTCGCTCCCCACAGCGGCCCTGAGTCTCCCCGCTCCCCACAGCGGCCCGGCTTCCGACAGCGGGACCCCGCTCCCCCGGCCTGGACAGTGGAGCTCCTCTCTCCTCTCCCCGCTGCCCCAGCCCGTGGACTCCCTCTCTTCTCTTCTCTGTTCACCCGCCGCTGCAACAGGTCGGTCGGCAGGAAGGAAGCGACGCCCATCCGGTGACTTGCCAGCCTGTGCCCTTGCGCACTGCGTCATCATGGCAGGAAGGAAATTAAACAAACCCACAGATGCTGCAGGTCTAAACTCAAACCCACAGATGCTGCAGGTCTAAACTCAAACCCACAGATGCTGCAGGTCTAAACTCAAACAGGATAACACAACCTCAAGTTCCCAATTAGGTTACACACCACCTTCTAGCTTAAAATATCGATGAGTCCAAATGGTGAACTCTCTCCCCCAACAGATCTTGCCACACATGTCATGGGTGGAATTGGCTGCTCACAACTTCTGCTCAAATAAAACAAATGCTGTTCCGACACGTAATCACAACTCAAACATTTACCTCACATTTCTAATTCCAAGTAAGGTTACAATTGGCAAAGTCACCGGCTGTTAGGTGGTTAATTGGAATAAGCCTGGAAATTATTAACTGTATTTAGAACTTTGATAAATGACTGGAAAGGCTAAATTTCACGAGAGCATCAATTGAGGTGTATAGAGTAATGAGATGAGGGATGAAAGGAGGAGGAGCAGTTTAGCACGGTGATACAGGAATTAGCTGAAAGATTGTAGACCTGGTGAAACGTTTCTCCCACCACAGGATCAGTACAGATCTGGAACACATAGAAACATAGAAAATAGGTGCAGGAGTAGAGGCCATTCGGCCCTTCGAGCCTGCACTGCCATTCAATATGATCATGGCTGATCATCCAACTCAGTATCCTGTACCTGCCTTCTCTCCATACCCCCTGATCCCTTTAGCCACAAGGGCCGCATCTAACTCCCTCTTAAATATAGCTAATGAACTGTGGCCTCAACTACCTTCTGTGGCAGATAATTCCACAGCTAAAATTACCTTTGAAGAAACGTATACACTACAATGTGTGCTTGAAGACTGGTTACCAGAAGGTGGGATCTGACCGATGAACTCTTGCACAACCGGCAAAGACACTGTGGATCGAATAATTGGCTTCCTCTGTCCTCAATGTATTGAAACGGCAAATGACCAATGGTAGCTGGGGGATGGAGGTACCACTGGTAGACGCAGTGATGAAGACAGGAATCCCAAGCACATTTACACTGGGTGGAGCTGGGCAGCCCTGCATTGTTCCACCGTTCCTCAGAGTCAGAAACAAGTCACCCCAGAAACACAGCGACCACCACCCCAGTCACAGATACTGACCCCTAGATCTGGACTCTTCACTCAGGGGAAAAACCAGCAGTCAAGAGTGTTAAATTCTCACATGCACAATGGAACAATTAAATACTTACATGCAGCATAACATGACACCCGACATACATCCAATCTATGGACATTTCATTCAGGTCACCCCTCATTCCTCTAAACACTAAAGAACAGAGGCTGAGCATCGGTCTCGCTACACACGGCAACACCAGTCTGATGAAACTTGATGCAATATTATTCCCTATTTATGTTAATAAATGCTATCTAATACTGGTGCTTCTACAGCAAGGCACCATGTTCATTGTATAATAGTATAAAAACATTCACACAATACAGCATTGCTGCTTCATTGTCTGCTGGTGAGGATGGCCTCACATTTCCCACAGTCACCCCATCTGGCACCATGCTGACACCCACCCACCCTGTCCCCACCCTGCTGAGCCCTCTCGACACCCCATCCTCCCTCTCCTGAACCCTCTCCTCACCCTCCACACCCCATCTTCACCCCATCCTCACACTCCACACCCCATCCTCACCCTCCACACGCAATCCTCACACTCCACACCCCATCCTCACCCTCCTCAACCCTCTCTTCAGCATCCACACCCCATCCTACTGAATCCTCTCTGTGTCCTCCACATCCCAACCCCTCTCCCAAACCCTCTGTGCACCCTCCACATCCCTGCCGAACACTCTCTGCACCCTCCCCCCTCTCTCCCAAACCCTCTCTGCACCCTACAAACCCCGTCCCCACCCTCACGAACCCTCTCTGCACCCTCCACACCCCATCAAACAGTGGGCGGCCTGGACAGAGTGGATGTGGAGAGGATGTTTCCACCAGTGGGAGAGTCTAGGACCAGAGGGCACAACCTCAGAATAAAAGGATGTACCTTTAGAATGGAGATGTAGAGGAATTTCTTGAGCTGGAGGGTGGTGAATCTGTGGGATTCATTGCCGCAGACGGCTGTCATTAGGTATTTTTAAGGCGGAGGTTGACAGACTCTTCATTCGTACGGGTGTCAGGGTTATGGGGAGAAGGCAGGAGAATGGGGTTGAGAGGGAGAGATAGATCAGCCGTGATTGAGTCTAAGAAAAAAATCATCGTCTATATCTCTCGTTTCCCTTAACCGTAACCAGACTGAAGAAGGGTCTCGACCCGAAACGTCACCCATTCCTTCTCTCCAGAGATACTGCCTGTCCCGCTGAGTTACTCCAGCTTTTTGAGTCTAACCATGTGTGAATGACGGAGTAGACTAGATGGGCCGACTGGCCTCATTCTGCTGCTCCCCACGGCAGACCCCTCTCTGCCCAGTGATGCATAAACTCGGGGCATCACTGGGCGTGTGGCCACAGGAACCCCATCACTGATGAGCGGGGACCCGGTTGACAAACGGCGCCGCTCTCCCCGGGAATTGACGGTGGCGCAGCGGTAGAGTTGCTGCCTTACAGCAAAATGCAGCGCTGGAGACCCGGGTTCGATCCCGACTACGGCGCTCTCTGTACGGAGTTTGCACGTTCTCCCCGTGACCTGCGTGGGTTTTCTCCCAGATCTCCGCTTACCACCCACATTCCAAAGACGTGCAGGTTTGCAGGTGAATTGGCTTGGTGAATGTCAACATTGTCCCTAGTGGGTGTAGGATACGTTTGTGACATCCAGTGGTGGTGATTATAGGCAAAGATACAGAGACAGAGCAACGGAGACGTGCTGTATCCCCTCTCTACTCCCCTCCTCCTACTCTCTCCTCTCTCCCCACCCCCCCTTCTACTCTCCCCCTTCTACTCTCCCCCTCCCCCTTCTCGTCTCCGCTCCCCTTCTCCTCTCCGCCCCTCCTCCTCCTCTCCGTCCTTCTCCTCTCCCCACCCCCCTCCTCTTTCCCCCCTCCCCTCCTCTTTCCCCCCTCTGTCCTATTTCCCCCCCCTCCCCTCCATTCTCCTCGCCCCTTCTCCTCTCCCACTCCCCTTCTCCTCCCCCCCTCCTCCTCCTCTACCTCACCCCCCTCCTCTTTCCCCCCTCCCCTCCATTCTCCTCTCCACTCCCCCCCTTCCCCATTCTCTTCCCCCCTCTTCTCTTCCCCCCCTTATCCTCTCCCCTTCTCCTCCCCCTCCCCCTCTCCACCCCTCTCCTCTTCCCCCTTCCCCTCTCCTCAACAGAAAATACCATATTCAGGACCGAATAACATTGACAGAAAACAATAATATTTCCTCACCTTTGGGGATCCTTCTCCTCCACCCCCTCTCCTCTCCACCCCACAACTGTCGACGCTCGCGCCCCTCCCCCCCCCCCCCCCCCCCCCCCCCCCCCCCCCCCACCACAACTGTATTACACTCGCTCCAGGGCGGATACACTGTATTACACTCGCTCCCGGGCGGATAAACTGTATTACACTCGCTCCCGGGCGGCCCCACCCCCCCACTAAACGTCCATCGCCGCCGCCGCTGCCGAACTGTCGCCGACGCTTGTGGCCCGTAAACTCCATCAAATTGTTCAATGCCCCCGTTAACCACTCCCCAACCACACTCACCCGCCCCGACTGTCGACCATCGCTCCCGGGCGGGCGGGCGGACACAGACCACACTGTTGACGTCAACTGGAGACTGACTGACGGACTGCCAGTAGTCAAGATGGCCGCCTCTGGCTTCACCCCCATTGACGTCAACGGGAGACTGACTGACGGGCTGCCATTAGTCAAGATGGCCGCCGGGATCCCAGCAACTGTCGCCGCTCCCGCTCGCGCTCCCTCAGCCGTTGCCGCCCGTTATTTCCCGCCGTTTCCAGAAGGTTCTTCACCAACGGTCGCTCGCCCGCGCGCTCGGTCACTGGGAGTTAGTTCCTTCTCCACCACCGACCTTCACATTCCCGCTGGAAATGGGCTGAATAAACACAGGTGGGAAGTTTAAATCATCGTGAATGACAACAACGTGTAGTAGACACACAGACACACAGAGGTTGTTAGTTGTTAGTTCAGGTTGTTAGGATGGGAAACAGAGTTGGAGAGAGATGGAGAGAGAGAAAAAGAGGGAAGAGAGAGGTGGGAGAGAGAAAATTTACGTTGAACGATTAATTTTTTACAAAATTGCTTATTTTTGAATGTTAAAATCCCCACTGCTCTCTCCTTTCTATTTTCTTTTACAAACGTTGCCGTTATTGATGTTATTTCCCGTTTATATCCCCGCTGCGATCTGTCGTCAAAGACACAAAACTCACGTGTGGCGAGTAAACGGATTGACGGCGACACAGAGACGTGGATCTCCTCTCTCTCCCCCCTCTCTCTCTCCCTCCCCCCCTCTCTGTCTCTTCCCCCCCCCTCTCTCTCTTCCCCCCTCCCTCTCTGTCTATCCCCCCCTCCTCCCTCTCTGTCTCTTCCCCCTCCCTCTGTCTCTTCCCCCCCTCTCTCTCACCTCCTCCCTCTCTGTCTCTCCCCCCTCCCTCTCTCTTCCCCCCCTCCCTGTCTCTTCCCCCTCCCTCCCTGTCTCTTCCCCCCTCCCTCCCCGTCTCTCCCCCTCTCCCTCCCTGTCTCTCCCCCTCTCTCTCTCCCCCCCCTCCCTCTCCGTCTCTCCCCCTCCCCCTCTCACTGTCTCACCCCCCCTCCCCCTCTCAGAGACATGGATCTCCTCTCCCCCTTCCCTCTCCTCACCTCTGAACATTAATAGCCCATTATTATCTGTTATTTCCACTGTATCAGTTTATTTATTCATGTGTGTATTTACATATATAATGGTATATGGACACACTGATCTATTCTGTATTCATGTCTACTATGTTCTGTGTGCTGAAGGAAAGCAAGAATTTCATTGTCCTGTCAGGGACACATGACAATAAACTCTCTTGAATCTCTCACTCCCTCTCTCCCCCTCTCTCTCTCCCCCCTCTCCTCTATCTCCCCTCCTTGCCCCTCGCTCAGGCATGGCTCTCCTCTCCCCCCTGTCTCTCCCACCGTCCCTTGCCCCCCTCTCTCCTCTCCCCCTCTCCCCCCTCCCACTCTCCTCCGTCCCAAAAAGGCCTAAGGCAGGCAACGCCATTGTAGTGGGAGACTCCATTGTGAGAGGTACGGACAGGGGTTTCTGCGGCAACAGACGGGATGAGAGGATGGTGTGCTGCCTTCCTGGTGCCAGGGTCCAGGATGTCACGGACAGAGTGCAGAAAATCCTCAAGGGCGAAGGTGAACATCCGGAAGTGGTAGTGCATGTCGGCACAAACGATGTCGGAAAGAAGGGGATGAATATTCTGCAGCGTGACTTTAGAGAGCTCGGAAAAATGCTGAAAAGCAGGACCTCCAGGGTTGTTATCTCCGGTTTGCTTCCAGTTCCTCGTGCTGGCGAGAGCAGGAACAGGGAGATACGGGACCTGAACGTGTGGCTGAGGAACTGGTGCACGGGGCAGGGATTTAGATTCTTAGATCACTGGGATCTGTTTTGGGGGTAAGGGGGAACTGTACAAAAGGGACGGATTGCATCTTAACAGGTGTGGGACCAGCATTCTGGCAGGCAGGTTTGCCACTGCTACACGGGTGGTTTTAAACTGAATAAGGGGGGTGGGGTGTCGAATGGGCTAGTGGAGGATGGAGTTAAAGGGAAAGGGTTTCTTAAATGTGTGAGCGTAGAGACAGAGGGGTGTAAAATGAGGGTAGAAGCAATAGGTAGCAAGGTGAAAAGTAAAGTGGCAGGCCGGAAAATCCAGGGCAAAAATCAAAAAGGGCCACTTTTCAACAAAATTGTATAAGGGGTAAGAGTGTTGTAAAAACAAGCCTGAAGGCTTTGTGTCTCAATGCAAGGAGCATTCGTAATAAGGTGGATGAGTTGAATGTGCAGATAGCTATTAATGACTTTGATATAGTTGGGATCACGGAGACATGGCTCCAGGGTGACCAAGGCTGGGAGCTGAACATCCAGGGATATTCAATATTCAGGAGGGATAGAGAGAAAGGAAAAGGAGGTGGGGTAGCGTTGCTGATTAGAGAGGAGATTAACGCAATGGAAAGGAAGGACATTAGTTTGCAGGATGTGGAATCGGTATGGGTAGAGCTGCGAAACACTAAGGGGCAGAAAACGCTGGTGGGTTTTGTGTACAGGCCACCTAGCAGTAGTAGTGAAGTTGGAGATGGTATCAAACAGGAAATTAGAAATGCGTGCGACAAAGGCAAAACCGTTATAATGGGTGACTTCAATCTACATATAGATTGGGTGAATCAAATTGGCAGGGGTGCTGAGGAAGAGGATTTTTTGGAATGTATGCGGGATAGTTATCTAAATCAACATGTAGAGGAACCAACGAGAGAGCAGGCTATTTTAGACTGGGTATTGAGTAATGAGGAAGGGTTAGTTAGCAGTCTTGTTGTACGTGCCCCCTTGGGCAAGAGTGACCATAATATGGTTGAGTTCTTCATTAGGATGGAGAGTGACATTGTTAATTCAGAAACAATGGTTCTGAACTTAAAGAAAGGTAACTTTGAGGGTATGAGACGTGAATTGGCCAAGATTGACTGGCAATTAATTCTAAAAGGGTTGACGGTGGATATGCAATGGAAGACATTTAAAGACTGCATGGATGAACTACAAAAATTGTTCATCCCAGTTTGGCAAAAGAATAAATCAGGGAAGGTAGTGCATCCGTGGATAACAAGGGAAATCAGGGATAGTATCAAAGCGAAGGATGATGCGTACAAATTAGCCAGAAAAAGCAGCATACCGGAGGACTGGGAGAAATTCAGAGACCAGCAGAGGAGGACAAAGGGCTTAATTAGGAAAGGAAAAATAGATTATGAAAGAAAACTGGCAGGGAACATAAAAACTGACTGCAAAAGTTTTTATAGATATGTGAAAAGAAAGAGATTAGTTAAAACAAATGTAGGTCCCTTGCAGTCAAAAACGGGTGAGTTGATCATGGGGAACAAGGATATGGCGGACCAATTGAATAACTACTTTGGTTCCGTCTTCACTAAGGAAGACATAAATAATCTGCCGGAAATAGCAGGGGACCGCGGGTCAAAGGAGTTGGAGGAATTGAGTGAAATCCAGGTTAGCCGGGAAGTGGTGTTGGGTAAATTAAATGGATTAAAGGCCGATAAATCCCCAGGGCCAGATAGGCTGCATCCCAGAGTACTTAAGGAAGTAGCTCCAGAAATAGTGGATGCATTAGTAATAATCTTTCAAAACTCTTTAGATTCTGGAGTAGTTCCTGAGGATTGGCGGGTAGCAAACGTAACCCCACTTTTTAAGAAGGGAGGGAGAGAGAAAACGGGGAATTACAGACCAGTTAGTCTAACATCGGTAGTGGGGAAACTGCTAGAGTCAGTTATTAAAGATGGGATAGCAGCACATTTGGAAAGTGGTGAAATCATTGGACAAAGTCAGCATGGATTTACAAAAGGTAAATCATGTCTGACGAATCTTATAGAATTTTTCGAGGATGTAACTAGTAGCGTGGATAGGGGAGAACCAGTGGATGTGGTGTATCTGGACTTCCAGAAGGCTTTCGACAAGGTCCCACATAAGAGATTAGTTTACAAACTTAAAGCACACGACATTAGGGGTTCAGTATTGATGTGGATAGAGAACTGGCTGGCAAACAGGAAGCAAAGAGTAGGAGTAAACGGGTCCTTTTCACAATGGCAGGCAGTGACTAGTGGGGTACCGCAAGGCTCAGTGCTGGGACCCCAGCTATTTACAATATATATTAATGATCTGGATGAGGGAATTGAAGGCAATATCTCCAAGTTTGCGGATGACACTAAGCTGGGGGGCAGTGTTAGCTGCGAGGAGGATGCTAGGAGACTGCAAGGTGACTTGGATAGGCTGGGTGAGTGGGCAAATGTTTGGCAGATGCAGTATAATGTGGATAAATGTGAGGTTATCCATTTTGGTGGCAAAAACAGGAAAGCAGACTATTATCTAAATGGTGGCCGACTAGGAAATGGGGAGATGCAGCGAGACCTGGGTGTCATGGTACACCAGTCATTGAAAGTGGGCATGCAGGTGCAGCAGGCAGTGAAGAAAGCGAATGGTATGTTAGCTTTCATAGCAAAAGGATTTGAGTATAGGAGCAGGGAGGTTCTACTGCAGTTGTACAGGGTCTTGGTGAGACCACACCTGGAGTATTGCGTACAGTTTTGGTCTCCAAATCTGAGGAAGGACATTATTGCCATAGAGGGAGTGCAGAGAAGGTTCATCAGACTGATTCCTGGGATGTCAGGACTGTCTTATGAAGAAAGACTGGATAGACTTGGTTTATACTCTCTAGAATTTAGGAGATTGAGAGGGGATCTTATAGAAACGTACAAAATTCTTAAGGGGTTGGACAGGCTAGATGCAGGAAGATTGCTCCCGATGTTGGGGAAGTCCAGGACAAGGGGTCACAGCTTAAGGATAAGGGGGAAATCCTTTAAAACCGAGATGAGGAGAACTTTTTTCACACAGAGAGTGGTGAATCTCTGGAACTCCCTGCCACAGAGGGTAGTCGAGGCCAGTTCATTGGCTATATTTAAGAGGGAGTTAGATGTGGCCCTTGTGGCTAAGGGGATCAGAGGGTATAGAGAGAAGGCAGGTACGGGATACTGAGTTGGATGATCAGCCATGATCATATTGAATGGCGGTGCAGGCTCGAAGGGCCGAATGGCCTACTCCTGCACCTAATTTCTATGTTTCTATGTAACCAACACTTGATGTGTTGAATGAGCTGAGCAGTCTGCTGGAGTCAAAGCAAATGTCCCAGTTTGTTTTACACTTACTAAATGGGAACTATTTCATAATGAACCCGTCAGCTTGTTATTTCCGCTTTCAGATATTTTTGCTGATAAAACTTCCACAATTACCAGAGTAAAGGCCTTTCTGAGCCGTCTGTACGGAGAGTTGCACATTTCTTTCGCCCTGTGGTCATAGATAAGACTGGTTCTAGTTCTAGTTGATTAGTGCGCAAACACCTCATCAGTGGTTATCGGGCGCAGGTTGGAGTGAGTAGAGTAGTGATTACATTTTGAAGTGGGCCTTTTTCACCAAGTTGAGGAGATCTAGTTGCTCAATCCCCTTTTTAAATGACTTAACATCGGGAGCAGCACGTGTGTTGGGTCCATTCCCTTATTGTCACCAATTTGAGCCTGACCAAGGACTTGTAGGCATTCTCTTTGACGGATGTACTACATGCGTGAACATTTATGTTGAATAGGCCGAGGGACTGAGTGATCCCAGGAGAAGTTGCAGCAGAATGATAGTAAAAGGATACTTTGAGGATTTCAGATTTGCAACACAGAATGCGTTTTGTACATGTCAGTTCTCATTTCATTATTCAAATCAGTTGGGACTGACTATTGGGTATGTGAGTTGAAATATGATATTTGCACAAATCTATTGACCACTGTAGGATGACGTGTGACTTTCACAACCGTTTTTTTGGGCATGGAATTTTTTTTAAATATTGCTCTTCCAGAAGATCTGAATGAAAAAGAGAAACTTGCTGGAAACACTCAGCAGTTTGATCAGCATTTGATTACAGTCCCAGCTCTGATAATGGATCATCCAACATTGCACTTCCACTGTTTTCTGCATTCACTCATTTAATCAATAAAGTAAATACACATTGTTTTTATTACACAGGTAACAAATGCTAGTCATTTGTACTTGGCCAGATCACACACAGTGGTTAGATAACCAAATACGTTTGATTTCGATGCTAGAGGTTGTTTAAAGGTAGGGAGAGATCACCTGTCCACAGCTGGGATAGTTCAGGACCATTTAATGCAGAATTGTATCTTTCAGCTATGATAATAGAGAATGTCTGCAAGATAGCAAAGGATAATCCCTGTTTGTTGAGGATGAATCAGTTGGAGAGCTGAGTGCTGAGAGGAACAGGTGTTTGTTCAACAGTTCAGTAGTTCAATATGTAGCTGCACAGTGAAATTCTTAAAGCACATATTACACACAGTTTGTTATCAAGGTGCACTCCCAGATATTTATATGTCTGCACCACCTCAATGTCCATCCCTGCAGTGTTAACCGGCTGAAGGGGGAGCTTGGACCTGCCAAACTTAACCACCATCTCTTTGGTCTTGGTTTCAATATAGGAGTAGAGAGGTTCTTCTGCAGTTGTATAGGGCTCTGGTGAGACCACATCTGGAGTATTGTGTACAGTTTTGGTCTCCTAATTAGAGGAAGGACATCCTTGTGATTGAGGCAGTGCAGCGTAGGTTCACCAGATTGATCTCTGGGATGGCGGGACTGTCATATGAGGAAAGATTGAAAAGACTAGGCTTGTATTTGCTGGAGTTTAGAAGGATGAGGGGGGTCTTATAGAAACATATAAAATTATAAAAGGACTGGACAAGCTAGATGCAGGAAATATGTTCCCAATGTTGGGCGAGTCCAGAACCAGGGGCCACAGTCTTAGAATAAAGGGGAGGTCATTTAAGACTGAGATGAGGAGAAACTTTTCCACCCAGAGAGTTGTGAATCTGTGGAATTCCCTGCCACAGAGGGCAGTGGAGGCCAAGTCACTGGATGGATTTAAGAGAGAGTTAGGTAGAGCTCTAGGGGCTAGTGGAGTCAAGGGATATGGGGAGAAGGCAGGCACGGGGTATTGATTGGGGACGATCAGCCATGATCACAATGAATGGCGGTGCTGGCTCGAAGGGCCGAATGGCCTCCTCCTGCACCTATTTTCTATGTTTCTATACAACATCTCCCCAAGGTTTCAGAATGCCCCACTCTAACACTTCCTCAGAATGCCCCACCCCTTGCAACCTTACAAAAAGGCATATCAAACTCAAGAGGCCAAGTGTCGTATTCCTGCTCCTAATATGTTCATGTATTGTTCCAAATAAACCTAATTTCCAGAGCTACCCAGACTATGTGTTCCCCCATCTTATTTCCTGCAAAGATACTTTGCCATTAGTGCCGTCTCCAATGTATATTTGTTCCATTAATTTAGGGGTTTGATTTATTGATAAGACAAGCATGTGTTGGACTGAATCAGTCTGAAGAAGGGTCTTGACCTGAAACGTCACCCGTTTAAAAAAAACCCTTCTCTCCAGAGGTGCTGCTTGTTCCACTGAGTTACTCCAGCATTTTGTGTCTATCTGTGATTTAAACCAACATCTGCAGTTCCTTCCTACACGCTGTACAGCGTGTGATGTCATCAGCTGAAAGTGTTGTCCTGCTCCTTGCAATTGTTGTCTAATACCGGCTTTTAATCTGTTTATTACAGAGCAGCGGGACGTGTGAACGGCAGTCACCACCATGGCTGATGGAGCGGACCAGGGAGGAGATCCAGTGGCCTCGACAACGAGGACAGACGACGGTGTGTTGTAGAATTACGTCAGATATAAATGTCCCAACAATCAAGAGCGGAACTCGCCATCAAAACATGGAGGGGACGGGGGACACCATTTTTTGGCGGCACGCTCACATGCGCGAGGCTTCGGAGGCTCAAACCAGCGCTAAATGCAGCTCAACTCTGCCTGTCTCGCCGGGTTAACTACAGCCCTGACTGGACTGATGGGACATCAACGCTGCTTCTCCGCGCTGGCCATATTTCCATATTTCCCGCAAGTCCAGGCAGGTTCACCTGGCAGGACAGGCAGAGTTGAGCTGGGTTTAGGGCTGTTTCTCTGTGCTGGCTGTGGGCCTGGGGGTACATCTCGTGTCTGACTGCCGACCTCTCTGGCCACCCGTGGGGTGGGGGGGGGGCGCTCGGGACAGCGCCGGAGACCCGGCTTGGATCGATCCTGCCTGCGGATGAGGCGCAGGTCTGTGCCACGTCTCCCTCCTCCAATCGCCACGCTCTATCCTCAGTCCCACCCCAACTGCCTCGCGGAAAGCGGCGATTTAAAAATCGGATTACAAAAACCTGGGGGGGGGGGTGTCCCCCACCTCTCAAAACATGGGGGGGGGGGACGTGTCCCCTCTGGCCCCCCCAGGTTTTCCGCCCCTGCCAACAATGTGACCGGATCAGATTGCCTGACCTGCAGTACACATGGGGAGAGGGAATAGGGAATCAACGGAAGGCCAAGAGACCTGAGCCGGAGAGAGTACAGGAATGATAGGGCAGGTCTGTCTGCATTAGGGTCATTTGTTGGGTATAAAAACTGTCAGGGAGCAGCTACTAGAGGGGAACGAACATGTGATGATTAGAGGTTTTTATAAGTGGAGTATTGCGTATAGTTTTGGTCTCATAATCTGAGGAAGGACATTCTTGCCATAGAGGGAGTACAGAGAAGGTTCACCAGACTGATTCCTGGGATGTCAGGACTTACCTATGAAGAAAGACTGGATAGACTCGGTTTGTACTTGCTAGAATTTAGAAGATTGATGGGGGATCTTATAGAAACTTACAAAATTCTTAAGGGGTTGGACAGGCTAGATGCAGGAAGATTGTTCCCGATGTTGTGGAAGTCCAGAACGAGGGGTCACAGTTTAAGGATAAGAGGGAAATATTTTAGGACCGAGATGCGGAAAACATTTTTCACACAGAAGGTAGTTAAGGCCAGTTCATTGGCTATATTTTAGAGGGAGTTAGATGTGGCCCTTGTGGCTAAAGGGATCAGGGGATATGGAGAGAAGGCAGGTACAGGATACTGAGTTGGATGATCAGCCATGATCATATTGAATGGCGGTGCAGGCTCGAAGGGCCGAATGGCCTACTCCTGCACCTATTTTCTATGTTTCTATGTGTTCTCAGTAAACGGGTTCTGAATGTATAGAACCACGTTGCTGTGAATCTTGTGCATTCTTATTATGATGTTACCAGTCTACTGAAAGTCCTTCCATTGGTGAGTTGTGGCCTGTGTGGGGCACAGTCCTTATTTTTACAAACTATTTCATTGTGGACGTTGGATGTTTTCTCTGAAACTGTATCGCTACATGCTGAGAAAACTATATTCAGCACTCTCTTCACTCTACCTGCTGTACTTGTGCTTGGCTTGGCCATATTTATGTATAGTATTACCTGATTAGATTGGACAGCATGCAAACACAATATTTTCAGTTTCTCAGTACATGTGACAATAATAAGTGTGGGCACAGTAGTGCAGCTGGTAGAACCACTGGCTCACGGCTCCGGAGACTCGGGTTCGATTCTAACCACGGCCACTGTTTGTGTGGAGTTTGCATGTTTTTCCTATGACAGTGTGTGTTTCCTCCCACATCCCTATGGCATGCTGGCATGAACGACAATTGCCCTCTGTAAATGTGCCCCTAATATGCAGAACGTGAGACAACATAAAACTAGTGTGAGCGGGTGATGGATTGATGATTGGCATGGACTCGCTGGGCCGAAGGGCCTGTTTGCATACTGTGCCTCTGAACTCTGAATGCTAAAGCTAAAGTGTGAGAATAAGTTGCGTTTAATGTCGCAACGGTGTATTCTGTCAAAAGGTGTTGACATTGTGTCCATCCAGAATCAAGAAGAGAATGCACCCGTGGGATTGAACAGTGGGAGAGGGACAATTGTTGTGAGTTAGCGCATTGTTTAGATGCCGCAGGGAATAAGTTACAGCAACAGCCTGGGGACCATTGTCAGGGCAAGTCGAGGATCACAGCCGGGTCTCCCTCCCTCCGTACAGGGTGCGGGTAGATCCGGCTCGTGGCCTGACAGCAACCCGCTGATCGGAGCGCCTCATCTCCGTCATGTGGTCTGCCTTTTAGCAGAGTGGGGGTGGTGACAGCTATGGGTGGAGGAAAACAGACAACACTTGATAATTCCATTATTTTGATTCATCACAGCTCCTCCAATGTCTTCGATGATGGAGCTCCTGGAAAGGTGTGATGGTTCGCAGCTGCTGGATTTGACAAATCATTACCGCCAGAGGCTGGAAGAGGCGATTCAAGAGGCGGTGGAGACTGTCGTCTTCGTTCTAGCATACGAGAGATATTTCAGTGAGCAAGAGTACAAGGTAGGGAGAGGATTGGATGAGTGGGTAACTTCAGCTGATACTCAAATGTTTTCCTGCACAAATATTGTGGGCCGAAGGGTCCATTCTTGTGCTGTGCTGCTCTCTGTAATTACAACTCAGTACGGCGCAGTCACAAAGAATATCCCGCACAGCAGTGGTGATCCACAAACTGGAGGGTGCAGGCTTGAGGGGAGATGGGAGAAATGTAGGTGGGATCTGGGGACAACAGGTTTACTTGGAGAGCAGTCCATATCTGGAACACAATGCCAGAGGAAGCTGGAAAAGCGGATAACATTAGGGATATCAAAGTACATTCAGACTGATGAGTGGATAGGAGGGGCTTACGGGGCTGTAGGCCAAATGCAGGCAAATGGCCCTGGCTTACAATTGTAACTTGGTTGGCATGGACAATGTGGGCTGAATAGCCTGTCTCCCAGTAGTATATTGCTCTATCACTCTACCACTTAAGGCACTGTGACTCCAGTAAATCCATCGCCAAGGTTGGCCGAGGGTTCTGTTTCCGTGTTGTACAGCTCTATAACTACTTGTCCCCATGGCTCTTCACAGCGAGTCATCAAACGCACGGAGAGAGGAAGCCGTGCGGCCGGTTCCACACTTCTCCTCAACCTGGTGACTGAGAAAGAGCCGCAGGTCCGTAAACTGATATGGAAATGCTTCGTGAAAATGCACCACCTGCTCCCCAAACTGGAGGAGTTGCTGAAAGCAATGGGGGAAGAAGGTACAGGACATGTTTCTATAGAGAATTTGTCCTTTTTGTCAAAATGCAACTCAGACTCATTCCATGAAATTATTCCAACAGGTTCTGATCTGATCGAATCGTTCAAAGCCATGAAGGTTTCCTTGGAACTACCTGCTCATCTGAAAGGTATTCAATTGCATGTTTTGGCCAACTGCGGATACGCCGTCCATCAATCAGCCCTTCCTATTTATCCCATCTTTATATCCACTCCTTGTAGACTAGGGACAATTTACAGATGTCCAATTAATCAAAGTCTTTGCAATGAGGGAGGAATGTAAAGGACTCGGAAATAACCCTTGCGGTTACAGGGAGAATTCCATTTCAAGCCGAGTGCAGGCCAGCAAATCCAATTTCATAGCATTTCAAGCCGAGTGTAGGCCAGCAAATCCAATTTCATAGAATTTCATGCAGAATGCAGGCCAGCAAATACATTTCATAGCATTTCAAGCAGAGTGCAGGCGAGCAAATTCAATTTCATAGCATTTCAACCTCCTAACAAATCATTTATTCCAAGTACATTACAGACTCACAGTTCAGTTGATTCACAGCTTAGAATCACAGTCATGGACTCTCCCTCGCGATCTCCATCGTGACTGACTCACGTCCAGGCATCCTGGGTTTTATAGTCCTCCCCCCCCCCCCCCTGGATGTGGTGTTACCTTCATTGTGGTGATTGACAGGCGAGAGGACCAATCAGCTGATCTCAAGATTTTTTAATCTTGAGATTTCAAGAACTGTGAGTAAGATGGCCCAAAATTATAGCGATATAGGGTCGTGTTTTTCTAAAATCAATATTTAGCGCAGACAGGAAGTGGTTAGATGAGACTTTTAGTTCGATAGATACAGTGCGGTAACGGGATCTGAGGTCTAATTTGTCCATAGTGACCAAAATGCCCCATTTAAGCTCTCCCGGCCAGCCGCTACTTCCCAATATCCCTCTAACCCGTTACAATCCATGTATCTGTCCAAATATTATTTTACCAATTTATTTCTGCTTAGTCGACCAATACACAGCTATAACAATCAGATAATATGTAATCAATAACACATCAACTAATGAGTGTAACACTAATCATAATCGTAAAGCATAATATGGGCCAGTCAATAGTCAGAGATGCGGACAGTTGATTCTGCGGCAGGCAGGCAGCAGGTGAGGACTCCAGGATGGTGTGTTGCCTCCCCTTGTGCCAGGGTCCAGGACGTCTCGAAGCAGCTGCACGACATGCTCAAGGGTGAAGTGGAGCAGTCGGAGGTTGTTGCACATGTTGGCACAAATGACATAGGTAGGAAGCAGAAGGAGGTAGGTTCTGCAAAACCACTTTACGGAATTGGGTCGAAGACTGAAAAGCAGGACCTGCAGGGTAGTGATCTCAGGATTACGTCCAATACCTCGTGCTAGTGAAGGTGTGAATGGAAGAGGGGAAATGAACGTGTGGTTGAGGAGTTGGTGCAGGGGGCAGGGAGTTAGATTTATGGATCTTTGGGATCTCTTCTGGGGCAGGAGTGACCTGTACAAAAAGGACGGGTTGCACCTTAACTGGAGGGGGAGCAACATCCTAGTGGGAAGGTTTGCTAATGCTACTCGAGAGGGTTTCAACTAGATTGGCAGGGGGTGGGATCTCGTACGGGACAGAGGCGCGTGAGAGGCTAGAATTTTGGGATGGAGGGTGGTGTGGGAGAGGTTAGTGGACAGAATAGGCTGGTGAAAGGCGGAGAGCGAGGAAGGAGGGTTGGTTTTAACTGCCCCTATTTTAATGCAAGGGGCCTGACGGGTAAGGGCGGATAAGCTTGGGATGTTGTAGTGAAAAAATTACTTTTATAACAACTTAACAGGTTCGCCTCTTAATAAACAGACACACACAAACTGTTTGGTAGACCAGTTCAAAACTTTACTTATAGCAGCCGATGGAAGGGAGGGAGAACTCTAAGTCAAGTGAGCAATTACAGACACTTCACTGTCCTCAGTCCACTTCTCTGAACAACAGAATTACATTGTATTATATAGTGTTTTTTTGTCACCTTAGCACATTCCACAGACATTAGTCATGGTCAGAGGTACAGGATAATAATTTCTACAGAATGCATCAACTCAAAGGCATCTGTCACATGGTACAAGATATATTAAAAACATTGGCCATTTGGTTAACGACATTTTATTTTATCAAATACATCAAAGAGATCTAGCTACTTCTCTGGTTCCTCTCTCAGCACCTCCTCCCTCATAAACATAGGACACTTGGTTTACGACATCTTACTTTTCCAATACATCAAAGAGATCTAGCTACTTCTCTGCTTCCTCTCTCGTCACTTGGGAGACAATGTTATTGTATTTATTATCTCACACACCGCAACCTGAGGCAAGCCTAATTTGAGACTAAATATAAGTTGTAAGCTAGCCCAGAAGCCAATTTAATATCTTATATTTTTAACTTAATTCGGCTTTATCAGTAGCCATGACTGAAACCTGGTCAATGTTCCGGGTACAGGAGCTTCAGGAGAGACAGGGGTGAGTGAAAAAGAGGAGGGGGTTTTCGTCCAGTGAGGCTATATGGGTAGAGCTGAGGAACAAGAAAAGGATGATCACCTTGTTGGGGGTGTACTACAGACCCCCGAATAGTCAACGGGAATTAGAAGAACAAATGTGTCAGGAGATTGCAGACAGCTGCACCTCAAATAAGGTTGTTGTATTAGGAGCTTTTATCTTTCCCAATATACGCTGGGTAAATCATAGTGTGAAGGGTATAATGGGATGCAATTAAACGGGGTGACAAATTGTGAATATAATGATGGAGTTAAAGGGGAAGTGAGTAGGAATGAGAGGAATAGATTGGTTAGATGTGCAGAGTCTCTTGCCCAGAGTAGAGGAATCGAGGACCAGAGGACATTGGTTCAATGTGATGGGGAAAAGATTTAATAGGAATCCGAGGAGTAACTTTTTCACACAAAGGGTGGTGGGTGTATGAGGTAGGCTGCGAGAGGAGGTAGTTGAGGCTGGGACTAACCCATCGTTTAAGAAACAGTTAAGGTAGGTGCATGGATAGGACAGGTTTGAAGGTTCATGAAGCAAGCGCAGGCAAGTGGGACATTGTTGGCCGGTGTTCGCAAGTTGGGTCGAATGGCCTGTTCCCACACTGTATCATACTATGACTATATTAGGATACTGTGAATGTGTTTTTCTTTGCGTGATGAATCTAATTTCAGGATCTCTTGTTTATCTCACCTGATAAAAGATGTTCAGCAGAAGCACATGGAGACTCTGCGAATACAGACTGAAAAACTGAGAGTGAACACCATCCTGATGAACGGGAAGGTTAAGGTTTTCCAGCTGCGTGATCGATACGCTGAGCTCACGGTCATTTCCACTGTTCGAGATCGGACACTGGTGGAACATGAGCTGCTGGCAAGAGGCCGGGACCATGAAGAGTGGAGAGAGGAACATCTCGGGGGAGAGTTTGAAAAAATCCGAACTGAATCAGTTATTCCAGAACATTTCGGCGAGCAAATCCAAATCTGGGAGTTCGTCTGCCGTGGCCGGAGTCGCGGGGATCGGAAAAACAACATGGTGCAAAAGATTGTTCATGACTGGGCCACGGGGAAAATATTCCAACAATTCCAGTTTGTCTTCAGTTTCAAATTCCGGGATTTGAACATGATTAAAGACAGAGTAAACCTGAGGGAACTGATTCTGGATCAATATCCTTACTTTGGGAATATGCTAGAAGAGGTCTGGAAGAACCCAGAGGGATTGCTGTTTATATTCGACGGTCTGGATGAATTCAAGGGCAAAATCGATTTTGCTGACAGTCGGAGAGACACAGAACCTAAGCACAGTGCCCAGATCCCGAGTGGTGGTGTGAAGTGTCTGATATTATGTACAATTTAATCCAGCACAAGCTGCTCCCAGGGTGTTCAGTGCTAGTCACCACCCGCCCCACTGCGTTACATTTACTGGACAAGCAGAGATCAGTGTCCGGGCTGAAATCCTGGGATTTGATGGTGAGGAACGGAAGGAATATTTCACCAGATGTTTTGAAGATCAGTCGGTGGCAGCAGCTGTTTTCAAACATGTGAAGGAGAACGAGATCCTGTACACCATGAGTTACAACCCCTCCTACTGCTGGATCCTTGTCCTGACACTGGGCCCCTTCTTCACACAAACACACCGGGACCCGCAGCGAGTTCCCAAGACCATCACACAACTATATTGCTACTTTATTTACAACATCCTGAAAAACCACGGCCGTGAGATTGAGAACCTCCGTGAGGTGTTACTGAGGCTTGGTCAAATGGCCTTCACTGGAGTGGCTGAGAAGAAGATTGTGTTCACAGATGAAGATTTGATCAAATACAATCTGCAGCCTTCCCAGTTCCTGTCCGGGTTCTTGATGGAACTTTTGGAGAGAGAGGATTCAGCCCGGAGCGTGGTATACAACCTTCCCGCACCTCACCATCCAAGAGTTTGTAGCCGCACTCGCACAATTCCTGACTGTAGATCGCGGGGATATCACGACACTCCTCATTGAATCCCATGGCATGACAGACGGGCGATTTGAAATATTTCTCCGTTTTGTTGCTGGTCTCTCCTCCCCACGGGCAGCTTGGATCCTGGAGGAGTTACTGGGTAAATTCCCTAATCAAACAATCTGCCGAGTGAGTGACTGGGTGAAGGGGGGAGGTTAAACGTCAGATTAGAAATACAGGCAGTGAGTTTGGTAAAAGGAGCTCCTGAACACGATGCACTACCTGTTTGAGTCTCAGAGTCCTATACTGGCTCAGCAGACACTGGGATCTGTGGAAAAACTTTCATTCAGTGGACTGGGACTGACCCCGATTGACTGTGCAGTCCTGTCTCATGCCATCAGGCTCTGTGATACAATCAAAGACCTAGATCTGGAGAGCTGCCACATTCAGTGTGAAGGTTCCAGCGGCTGGGACCGGCTCTGCACAAGTGTCAGTGCGTGAGGTAACTGTCCGTTTGTCGCTAACGCTGAACTGTAAAATTGTTCCACTATTTTGTTATTCCGTCCAGCACCCCTTCTATGGGGCCGAGCGGCCATCACTGTGCACGGGGTGGGGGAGGGGGGCACCTCTCCTATTTTACCCTCCCTCCCCGGGTCACCAGTCATCGACCCCTTCCCCCGGGTCACACGCACGCGTTGCCGCCGTTCTCTGCACGGGGAACATTTGTCGGTCGGTCGGGGAATGAGAATAAATGGTGAAAGTCACCAAACACCACATCCACAATAATGTGCTGAGGTGTTTCCTGAAATATCTGTTTGGGGGAAGTTATCTATCACAGCTTCGCCGGGCGGCCGGTGTATCAGCTTGTTTCTTACTCTGTCTGTTTGTGTTTAGACTGGGGAGACAACGACCTGGGAGATTCCGGTGTGAAACTGGCGTCTGCGGCTCTGAGGAACCCGGACTGTAAAATACACACACTGCGGTAAGTCCCAGACTGTGAGAGATTGTGTTTACACTCACTGGGTGTGTGACACTGAACATTAATATGATCAGTAATTGTGTCACTGATAAACACTGGGGATTTGCACCGTCTCCTGTCTCTCTGTGTCCCTCACGCTCACTCTCTCCTCATCTCCAGGCTGCAACGTGTCGGTCTCACAGATTCTGGAGCCGAGGATCTCGTCTCCGCTCTCAGTACAAACCACACGGTTACGTGGCTGGACCTAAGTGGGAATAAACTGGGAAATTCCGGAGTGAAACTGGTGTCTGCGGCTCTGTGGAACCCGGACTGTAAAATACAGAGACTGTGGTAAGTCCCAGACTGTGAGAGATTGTGTTTACACTCACTGGGTGTGTGACACTGAACATTAATATGATCAGTAATTGTGTCACTGATAAACACTGGGATTTGCACCGTCTCCTGTCTCTCTGTGTCCCTCACCCTCACTCTCTCTCATCTCCAGGCTGCAACGTGTCGGTCTCACAGATTCTGGAGTCGAGGATCTCGTCTCCGCTCTCAGTACAAACCACACGGTGACGTGGCTGGACCTAAGTGGGAATAAACTGGGAAATTCCGGAGTGAAACTGGTGTCTGCGGCTCTGAGGCACCCGGACTGTAAAATACATAGACTGGGGTAAGTCCCAGACTGTGAGAGATTGTGTTTACACTCACTGGGTGTGTGACACTAAACATTAATATGATCAGTAATTGTGTCACTGATAAATACTGGGGATTTGCACTGTCTCCTGTCTCTCTGTGTCCCTCACCCTCACTCTCTCTCATCTCCAGCTGGGCAGTGTCGGTCTCACAGATTCTGGAGGCCGAGGATCTCGTCTCCACTCTCAGTACAAAGCCCTCACTGACGAAGCTGTACCTGACACACAAACTCCCTCACAGACCGATGTGTCCCCGCTCTCCCCGCCTCATACTGAACCTCCCGAGTCTGGAGCTGATCGGGTGAGTGTTTGTGTTAATGTTTAATGTGATCAAATATCAGGGGATCCATCCATCCGCGGGGGTTTCTTTCTCCTGTGATTTTGTTCTGTAAATGTTGTTGAAATATTAACCCCAGTCCCTGTTATTGACCTGTTGTTTCATCTGTTTATTTCCATTTTATTCCTCAACTGTTTCAGGGTGAGGGTGAATAAGTTCAGTGCGACTGGGAAGAAGGAACTGAGGTCGCTGCAGGACTCCAGACCCGGACTGAGAGTGGACGTGTGAACATCTCTGGGTGTAAACGTCACCGCCGTGGGGACCGGAATATTGTTGGCCGATTCCTCGCCCTCCCCTTTAAACGGCCGCCCTCGCCTTTAAACCCCAACGCTTCCCGGGCCGGCCGGGCGGTGACATCAGAGGCGACCCTGCCCGCTGTCACGTGACCCGGGTACGCGCTGCTGCTGCTGATGCCGGATATCCGGTGCTGCCCTCCAGTGGGGGACGGGGGAATTGCAGCTGGGGGGGGTGGGGGGTGCGGGTAACCTGTAGGATCCCAGATGTGACTTTATCATCAGCGGCCCCCGCTCTTTCTGCGGGTTGATGGTGACAACTGTATCCATTTGGCAGAGAAGATTAAACATGACTCTGGTGGATTCCAGGCCAGGGGCATCGGAGATGTCCTCATTCTTCAGGGAACGGGGGTTCCCCTCTTCTACTGTAGATGAGGCTCTAACCAGGGTCTCTTCTATACCCCGTAATTCCGCTCTCACTCCCCAACCCCCCACTCGTAACAAGGGCAGAGTTCCCCTTGTCCTCACCTTCCACCCTACCAGCCGTCACATACAACAGATAATCCTCTGACATTTTCGCCACCTCCAACGGATCCCCCACTGGCCACATCTTCCCATCTCCTCCCCTGTCTGCTTTCCGCAGAGACCGCTCCCTCCGTAACAACCTGGTCCCTTCCCACCCAAATTACCCCCTCCCCGGGCACTTTCCCTTGCAACCGCAGGAGATGCTACACTTGTCGCTTTACCTCCCCCCTCGATTCCATCCAAGGACCCAAGCAGTCTTTCCAGGTGAGGCAGAGGTTCACCTGCACCTCCTCCAACCTCATCTATTGCATCCGCTGCTCTAAATGTCAACTGCTCTACGGGATATTCTTTGTGACTGCGCTGTAATTATAGAGAAGTGTAGGTTGGTTACTTCTTACTAACCAATTGTAGTGCTTGTTAATAGAAGCTCCACCTACTATGCGGTTTATATTATCAGAAGTCTGCTTAAGTAATTAGCAAAGATACTAGAACGGAGCAAGATAGACCACTCCTGTAAATTCCAATGGACTGACGTGTAGTACTCACGGAGCGGAACTTCCGCCATTTTAGTAAACTCGACCCGACTTCAGTTATGCCTCTCGCAGTGTAATCATCGTTGCGGGGGAACAAGTTGTGTTTACTATGTTTATAGTATCTTTGCTTGGTCACTATGTAATATTATGTTTATTGGTAATGAGTGTGAGTAGCTGCTAGTTACTGTAACACCATGCAGATGAATGCTGTGAGAGAGTGGACTTTAATAAACGTGTGTTGTACATTGACGTGTGTGCGACTGGACTCATTACAAGCAGGACAGCACAAGAATGGACCCTTCCGCCCACAATATTTGTGCATGAAAACATTTCAGTATCAGCTGAAGTTACCCACTCATCCAATCCTCTCCCTACCTTGTACTCTTGCTCACTGAAATATCTCTCGTATGCTAGAACGAAGACGACATTCTCCACCGCCTCTTGAATCGCCTCTTCCAGCCTCTGGCGGTAATGATTTGTCAATCCAGCAGCTGTCAATCATCACCCTTTCCAGGAGCTCCATCATCGAAGACATTGGAGGAGCTGTGATGAATCAAAATAATGGGAATTATCAAGTGTCTGTTTTCCCTCCACCCATAGCTGTCACCCCCCCCACTCTGCTAAAAGGCAGACCACATGACGGAGATGAGGCGCTCCGATCAGCGGGTTGCTGTCAGGCCACGAGCCGGTTCTACCCGCACCCTGCACGGAGGGAGGGAGACCCGGCTGTGATCCTCGACTTGCCCTGACAATGGTCCCCAGGCTGTTACTGTAACTTATTCCCTGCGGCATCTAAACAATGCGCTAACTCACAACAATTGTCCCTCTCCCACTGTTCAATCCCACGGGTGCATTCTCTTCTTGATTCTGGATGGACACATTGTTCAAGTTCAAGTGAGTTTATTGTCATGTGTCCCTGTATAGGACAGTGAAATTCTTGCTTTGCTTCAGCACACAGAACATAGTAGGCATTTACTACAAAGCAGATCAGTGTGTCCATATACCATAATATAAATATATACACACATGAATAAATAAACTAATAAAGTGCAAATAACAGAAAATGGGTTCATAATAATCAGAGTTTTGTCCGAGCCAGGTTTAATAGCCTGATGGCTGTGGGGAAGTAGCTATTCCTGAAACCTGGATGTTGCAGTCTTCAGGCTCCTGTACCTTCTACCTGAAGGTAGCAGGGAGATGAGTGTGTGGCCGGGATGGTGTGGGTCTTTGATGATACTGCCAGCCTTTTTGAGGCAGCTAAACCTTTTGACAGAATACACCGTTGCGACATTAAACGCAACTTATTCTCACACTTTAGCTTTAGCATTCAGAGTTCAGAGGCACAGTATGCAAACAGGCCCTTTGGCCCAGCGAGTCCATGCCAATCATCAATCGATCACCCGCTCACACTAGTTTTATGTTATCTCACGTTCTGCATATTAGGGGCACATTTATAGAGGGCAATTGATGTTCATGCCAGCATGCCATAGGGATGTGGGAGGAAACACACGCCGTCATAGGAAAAACATGCAAACTCCACACTAACGGTGGCCGTGGTTAGAAACGAACCCGAGTCTCCGGAGCCGTGAGCCAGTGGTTCTACCAGCTGCACTACTGTGCCCACACTTATTATTGTCACATGTACTGAGAAACTGTGACAATATTTTGTTTGCATGCTGTCCAATCTAATCAGTAATACTATACATAAATACGGCCAAGCCAAGCACAAGTACAGCAGGTAGAGTGGTAGAGAGTCTAATGAAATTTAATATGTTCATTGGCTCCTTTTACCCCATCCCCGCCCTATCTCGAGGGAGAGAGAGAGGGGACGGGAGAGGGATAGAGCTTCCCTGTACTCCCCTGTAGCTATACAAAACCTTATATCTAATTTACCAAACACTACATCTACTTACACACAAACCATGCTATATACAACGCCACCCGTCTCCGGGTGGCCAACTCATAACTGGTCCCCGTCACGCTGGGGCCACCCCTCTGGTGGCCCACCCGTGCAGGCCAGAACTCCTCCTGTCGAGGCTGCTGCCCCTCACCTCCCTTTGCACTACGGGGTTTTGAGTTACCCCTACGTTCCCTGTGGAGACTGGGCTCCCTCCAGCCGCACTCCGTGTGCCCTGTTTCGGCCACTCTCCTTCCGGCCCTCCGGGGCCGGCCTAGCCCTAGGTTTCATTAGGGATGGGGACCACCTTACTGGGGGTTTGGGACCCTGTCACTCCTACGTCTGACCGGGGTTCCCACACAGAGTGATACCTCCATCTCCTCTGCTTCTGCTAGTTCTGCCTCTCTTAGGCAGTCTACGTACGCCCTGCGGAGGCTGGAGTCAGCCTCCTTCTCCGCTGCTTCCAGTCCTCGCCCTGGAACACAGCCGGCTACTTCAGGCTGACTACCTGTGGACTACCTGGCCTCCTACGGTTTCCACATCAACCCGGGTCTGTTCTGATCCTGTTCTCTGACATGTACCCCTTTCTTACTTTTCTGCCCTTGTGGGGTCAAACAATTTACACTGGTTGATGTGGAACCATTTGACTCTACGGGGAAGCTGAATGGCATACACCATGGACTGGCTTTGTCCACTATGTTGTATGGCCCGCATACAGGGTTCAAACACCCCTACCCTAGCATATCTCCTGACCATTACCTGGTCTCCCCCCACTGCCCACTCGCAATGCCTGCGAGGCTCCAGCAGTAGCTTGTTTCTTTGGTGCTGGGCCCCCATGTTTCTGGCTGCCTGCCAGTGAACCTGTCTAAGTTTTCAAATAGCCTCTTGGCAAACTTGTCCCGGTTCACTTCCCTGAGCTGTCCCTCTGTTAGGGCTGGGACCATATGTGCATTGGCGTTCTCATGACCCGACCCGTCAAAGCTCATGGGGAGAGTACCCCGTACTCCTGGACTGGCTGTCCCGAATCCCCATAAGACCAGGGGTAAAACCTCCACCCACCGGTTTGGTGAGTCCCCTGTTTTCCTTCCTTATCCTTTCCTTTATTGCCGGTTTCAACCGCTCTACCGGACCCGAGGACTGGGGGTGGTAGGCCACATGCCACTTGGCCTGATGCCCAGTATTCTAAGGGGGACTGCATGACCTGTCCCGTGAAATGGCTCCCCTGATCTGACTCCACGAACTGTGGGAGTCCCCACCTGGTGAACACCTCCCTAACAGGATTTTTGCCGTACCCATAGCGGTGGCTGCTCTGCAAGGGAAGGCCCTACCCATTTTGAGAACACATCCACAAGGACTAAGCAGTACTTGTAACCCCCTTGAGCGGTTGAAGGGGTCCGATGTAGTCGATTTGAATCGACTGCCATGGCCCCTCCACCCTCCCGATGTGTCCCATGGAAACCTTCCTTTTCTGGGGTCTGGGTTGTTTGCTGCGCAAACCAGACAGCTTGCACAAAAGTCGCGAACATCTTCCCTGAGCCCTGGCCACCATCCTGCCATCTCTACTCGCTGCCATGTGGTCTCTGGCCCAGGTGACCTGCCCCTGGACCCTCATGGGCTAGTTTTAAAAATTCCCTTCTGTACAGGGAAGGCACTACCCACTTATCTCCCTTGAATAACATGCCTTCCTTCACTGACATGTCTTTACCCCCATACGGTCCCTCTGTTTTCTCCTGCCTGCAAATGGCTGCTGAGGCAGCCTTTAAATAGGGTCTTGTGCCTGGACCGTGGTCAGGTCCGGAGCCAAAACCACTCCCCGCACTCTCCTTTTCACGAGGCTGCTCCTGGCTGCAGCTACCTGTCCTTCCTCATAGGGGTCCCATGCTTTCCCACTCCTGGCTCCTTCCTGGCCAAGCCATCCGCCCTCTGATTTCCCTTTCCCCGTGGCTCCGTTTTGGAATGGGCCTTCACCTTATGGATATATCTATCCCCGCCCTTCCCTACGCTGCTACAATCCTCTCTAATAGTGGTTTAGTGGTCAGGGCTTCCCGTCCTGATGAGGTGTACCCTCGCGGGACCGATGGCCAAATATTCCGTGCAGGAATTGCATGTGAACATGCTGTCTGACATATGGGTATAGTGGGGAAACGCTTGGGATGGGTCACCCACGTACATTACCGCCGCCAGCTCTGCCTGCTGGGCGCTTAACGTATGTGGGAGTTTAAGAGCTAGGGCTATCTCTGCCTCGGGGTCCCAGATCCCACAGCCCGTGAGCCGTATGCCCTCGGAACACGAAACTGGACCCGTCCACGTATATTTCCCTACCCGTGGGATGTAACCCTGCTCTAAGCCCAAAGTCCACCTCCCATACCCCTTCCACGAGCAATGGTGTGGCCCCCTGGGTACACCAAATTGGCTGCGAGCTTGGGCTCACATAGCCTCTCAACCCTAAGGCCATTTGGGAAGGAGAAGGGTCCAGCGAGTGATCCTCGCACTGCTAACGGTCCCATCCTTAATCCGACCGTCCAGCAGCATCTGGGTTTGGGTATGGTGGTCAGGAGGGTTATGGGGGACATTCTTATGAAGACCTGTACCTTCTTCACTGCCAGTATGTGGCTAGCAGGTGCCGCTCACAGTTTGAATAGGACCTTTCTACCTCTGTGAGGACTCTGGAGGAATACACCACTGGCCTTAACTTGCCGTGCCGTTCCTGGAGGAGCACTGCGCTCAGGCCATCGCTGCTCGGCTACCTCCAGGAAAAATTCCTCCCTGTAGTCAATGGCTCCCAGAGCTGGGGCCTTTTGCAGGTCCCGCTTCAATGGACGATGCCGACTCGCACTGCTCATCCCACTCCCACTCTACCCCTTTGCGTAGCAGCCGGTGCAGAGAGTGTTGGTCGCGGCATAGTCCTCTATAAGTCTCGGCAGTAGCCCGTGACTCCCAGAAATGCTTACCCCCCCCACGTCCATTGGGACTGGGAGTTCCTGCACTGCCTGCCTTCTTGCTGTATCGATACCCCTTTCTCCGGCCCCTAAGGTCAGTTCCCAAGAACTTTACCTCTTGTAACCCTATCTGTGCCTTCTTGGGTTTATTTTTAAACCGCTCTTACAGAGCAGCTTCAGCAGTTCATTTACTAGGGGCCCATGTTCCTCACTGGTGTCTGTGAATAGCAAAATATCGTCCACATACTGGACGATCTTGTGGGGCTCACTAAATTCCTTTAAACATTCCGCCATACATTGGTGGAAAATCTGGGGCTATTGTGGAACCCTGGGGAAGACAGTTCCACGTGTACTGCTGCCCCTTGAATGTAAAAGCAAATTTGTACTGGTCTTCCTTCCTGACTGGGATAGACCAGAAACCGTTCGAGATGTCTAGCACCGTAATACAGATGCAGACGCTGGAATTTCTGCTAATAGGTCTGCTACAGCTGCCACAGTTGGTGCGCAGCCGGATATTCTTATTCAGGACCCTATAATCTACCGTGGCCCTCCAGGAATTGTCTGGCTTCCGTACAGGCCAGAGCGGTGAGTTCACGTGGGTTGCTATGGGCCTCAAAACGCTTTGCTTAACCAGTGAACTCAGGCGACTTCTAAGTCAGCCTCCGCTTCTCGGGGAAAACTATACTGTTTCTGCGGTCGGGACATGGGATCCCCGTCTATCCTGACCTCTGTTCCTGTGACCCTTCCACAGTCGTGCTTGTGAGTAGCGAATGCGGCCAAATTTCGCTTAACATGGCCTCGATACTCTGTCGGGGTCTGCCTCACTAGGACCTCTAGATCGTACCCCTCTCTGGGCTTCACGACACACAGAGCCCCTCTCTCTGATGCCCTCTCGATGACCATTAACTCCTTCTCTCTCTCAGCCCCTTCTCCTGCTATGGCCCCACAAACAGTGGTTCCTCAGGTCCACCAGGACCTGGTGGGCCACTATAAAGTCGGCGCCTAGTATCCCCTTTCCCCCTGCTCCCAACTCATCAGGACGCATTTCCACTGCGCCTGGAGTGCTCCTAATTGAATGGACAAGGGAACAGAGAAAAACCCCGTCTTCCTCATTTCCCGTAAAACCGACAAGACTATAGGTACCCCACTAGATAGAGGGGATGTACGGGGATTGTCCATGTGGACAATAGTACTGGAAGCACCTGTGTCCAGCAGGTAACTCCCGACCACATCCTGGACCTCCATCTTGACCCAGGGTCTCCCACATGGGCCATACTCTAATGGGCATAGGAATGTGGGCTGTTTCGCTGGAAGTCATAAAGGTGCCGGGGGTGCGGATATGGGGCGTGCCCTGGCCTGTTGCCATGGCTACCTGTCCGGATCCTCCCGCCTTTGACTGCAAATAGGTAATTAGATCTCTTACATCTATTGTTACCTCCGGGGCTGGGTTGGCCGTTACCGGGGTCCTATCCCCACTGCTCTACTTGGGTTTCTGCACTCCCTCTTGTAATGCCCGGGCTTCCCACACCCATAGCACACCAGCCTCATCTCGGAAGAGGTCTGGCTGCCTTCCTGTTCCACTGCCTCCTTTTGGGGGGGTGCCGGTACTATTTCGTGCACCTTGCCCTTAAAGGGCTTCTCCTCACTTCTCTCTCCATTGCGGTACGCAAGGGTGAGCTTCCTGATCACCTCCGCCTCGTTAAGGTTTGGGTCAGCTGGGTCGAACCAGTGCTCGGCCCTTGCCCTAACTCGCGGGAGGCAATTCGCCACCAGAGTCTTCAGCCAGTGAGCTGTTCTCCCATCTAAATTCTGCCTATCTAAAGGCATCCCACACGCTCCCTCATACACTGCCCACAGCCTGTCTGCGAACATGTCCGGGGACTCAGCTACCTGCTGCTCCGTCTCCCCCACCCTGGTGAAAGGACTACCCTGATTCAACCCCATGGCCTCCAGAACCGCTGTCTGTGCCGCTACCCATGTTTCAGGTCTTCCCCCTTCCCTGGAGGTCACTGCCTTGCATAGGTATGAATCTAGGGTCATCAGTAGCAGCTTTACCCGTTCTACCTCATCGCAATCGTTTATGTCGGCTGCCTGCTGCACCTCCATAAAATGCAATGACGGGTCTCCTGCCCTGGTTAACTTGGGAACCTGAGCCACCATCCCCCTCAGCACATGTGCCCCATGGGGAATGATGATATCACTCTCTATGGCCCCCTATCTGCCTGCCCTACCGGGGGACCATATTTCCTTTGCCGTGCCGGGCACATCTGCCCTACTCTGGGCTGTTGCCCCTTTACCCCTGGCTCTCCCACCATGATCGGTAACCCCACCACCTCGTGGTGTGCTACACATGGCGCGGAAGCCGCTAACTGAGGGTGCTCTCCCGCCCCTCCTTGGGCCTGTCCCTCCCCGGACAACCCGAACCCCACCTGCCGACCCGGACCTATCCCCGGCGCCTCAGGAGGCGGTCTATTCCCCTTTGCCACTGGGGAATCATCTGCTGAGGGAAGCCCTCTGCCCCCGGGGGACCCCCCTGGTCCTACCAGGTGAACCCGTCCCCTAGTCTTGGACAGAGTCTCCTCCAGCTGCGCTATCCTCGCCTGGCAAGGCCCGTGATCACTATTGCCTAGCTCGCTACGGGCCACCCTGTATGCTGCTTGTATATCCTGGAACTTTCCCTCCAGCTCCCTGCACTTCTGTGTACTCTGAGCCAGGAGTTCCTGGGCGTTCCTTTCCCTCTCCTTTGCCTCTACCACCTGGCATTGGAGGAATTCCTGGGCATTTCTGTGGGACTTCCCTCGCCTGCAAGATACACTGCCTGGCTTTACTGCATTCCTCAGATAGCCCTTCCCCTTCTCTAGCGCTTTCTTCAGCGCTGGCCCTAGCTTCTCTCTGTTGCTCTTCCAGTCTATCTATCTGTCTCTGCATATTGGCTACCTGCTGTGATAGGCACGCTAGCCAAACTGCCTTTTCCTGCCCTTTATTATACAGTTTGCTTTCCGTCCATTGAGCTGCAGCTTCTGCGGGCTGCTCAGCTCTCAACAGTGCTATCACCCATTGTTTGGTGAGATTGATCTTTTTAAACAGATAAGAGGAGATTCTCTCCTCCATCTTGCTACGTTCTCTCACCCCCTCTGACAAATCACATATCCCAAACCACCGAGGTCCTGCCATGGTCGCCATTCTGTAGGGGTTTTGTTTTTCCCTTTACTCCACAAAAGGATTCCCCTAGGTTCTAGACCTCGGAATTATGGTGGGATATGATAAAAGGTTGAATTGACCAGAGTGTGCCGATGAGAGAAAACAGAAACCAAGATGGACTCAAAGCAAGTCTAAAATTTACAGGCTTTATTAAACAATGAGAAATCGAATCTCACCAACACTACACAATGCGTGGCTAAACTTATGCTTTAAACTAAAACTATGGACGAAAACTATCGGGCACGTCGTAAAACTTACTTTAACACAAGTTACTTGCAAGCATACTCCCCCTTGACCTTTCTCCCCTCAACCTCCTATTTCGGGAAATTCACCAGGTCACCAGGATACTCACAGCGAAGTCGATGCAGGCCCACGAGCTGTCCAGCAGAGCAGGAAGAGCAGGAAGAGAGAGAGAGTTCTGGCTTGACTTCGGCTTTTATACCTGAGCTTCCTTTGAAACCCCCAGGTGGTCCTCTGGATAGAAGGGGTTCTTTTGATGTTTCCCAGTTTCGATCTGGCATGAACAATAGGCTTCCGATGATAAGGGGTTTGCTGATGTCATGATCCCTCAGCCTGATCGTTATCATCCCCGATGGTGATTGTGCTTGTGCTGGCCTGTTTACCACCGTCTGCTGAGGCTTGGTTCCTCCCTTTGTGTATCCAAGAGAATCTCGTTATCTCCGTCTCAGCCTTCCCTGTTCACACCGTTGTGTGATGTCCAAGTCCACAGGCCAGACGGGTTTGATTCTTGATGTGTATTGGAGGGGGTTTTTTTCCGTTGCAGCCAGCAAATTTGTCTTTTAAGATATCCATGTGCTTATTCAATTTCTTCCATAATTTTGGAGGATTTGCCCAAATAACTTACAGGGACACTACCCAGAAGTGTGTGGGGTCACACAGTGTGTCAGGGATTCTATCCAGGAGTGTGTGGGGTTACACAGTGTGTCACGGACATCCAGGAGTGTGTGGGGTTACACAGTGTGTCAGGGCCCATCCAGGAGTGTGTGGGGTTACACAGTGTGTCAGGGCCCATCCAGGAGTGTGTGGGGTTACACAGTGTGTCAGGTACTCTATCCAGGAGTGTGTGGGGTTACACAGTGTGTCAGGGACTCTATCCAGGAGTGTGTGGGGTTACACAGTGTGTCAGGGACTCTATCCAGGAGTGTGTGGGGTTACACAGTGTGTCAGGGCCGATCCAGGAGTGTGTGCGGTTACACAGTGTGTCAGGGACTCTATCCAGGAGTGTGTGGGGTTACAGTGTGTCAGGGACACTATCCAGGAGTGTGTGGGGTCACACAGTGTGTCAGGGATTCTCTCCAGGAGTGTGTGGGGTTACACAGTGTGTCACGGACATCCAGGAGTGTGTGGGGTTGCACAGTGTGTCAGGGACTCTATCCAGGAGTGTGTGGGGTTACACAGTGTGTCAGGGACTCTATCCAGGAGTGTGTGGGGTTACACAGTGTGTCAGGGACTCTATCCAGGAATGTGTGGGGTTACACAGTGTGTCAGGGACATCCAGGTGTGTGGGGTTACACAGTGTGTCAGGGACACTATCCAGGAGTGTGTGGGGTTACACAGTGTGTCAGGGACATCCAGGAGTGTGTGGGGATACACAGTGTGTCAAGGACATCCAGGAGTGTGTGGGGTTACACAGTGTGTCAGGGACTCTATCCAGGAGTGTGTGGGGTTACACAGTGTGTCAGGGCCCATCCAGGAGTGTGTGGGGTTACACAGTGTGTCAGGGCCCATCCAGGAGTGTGTGGGGTTACACAGTGTGTCAGGGACACTATCCAGGAGTGTGTGGGGTTACAGTGTGTCAGGGACACTATCCAGGAGTTGTGTGGGGTTACACAGTGTGTCAGGGACATCCAGGAGTGTGTGGGGTTACACAGTGTGTCAGGGACATCCAGGAGTGTGTGGGGATAAACAGTGTGTCAAGGACATCCAGGAGTGTGTGGGGTTACACAGTGTGTCAGGGACACTATTTAGGAGTGTGTGGGGTTACACAGTGTGTCAGAACGCTGCCAGGAGTGTGTGGCGTTACACAGTCTATCAGGGCCCTTCCAGGAGTGTGTGGGGTTAAACATTTTGTCAGGGACTCTATCCAGGAGTGTGTGGGGTTACACAGTGTGTCAGGGACTCTGTCGAGGAGTGTGTGGGGTTACACAGTGTGTCAGGGACTCTATCCAGGAGTGTGTGGGGTTACACAGTGTGTCAGGGACATCCAGAAGTGTGTGGGGTTACACAGTGTGTCAGGGACTCTATCCAGGAGTGTGTGGGGTTACACAGTGTGTCAGGGACATCCAGGAGTGTGTGGGGTTACACAGTGTGTCAGGGACACTATCCAGGAGTGTCTGGGGTTACAAAGTGTGTCAGGGACTCTATCCAGGAGTGTGTGGGGTTACACAGTGTGTCAGGGACATCCAGGAGTGTGTGGGGTTAAACAGTGTGTCAGGGACACTATTTAGGAGTGTGTGGGGTTACACAGTGTGTCAGGGACACTATCCAGGAGTGTCTGGGGTTACAAATTGTGTCAGGGACTCTATCCAGGAGTGTGTGGGGTTACACAGTGTGTCAGGGACATCCAGGAGTGTGTGGGGTTAAACAGTGTGTCAGGGACACTATTTAGGAGTGTGTGGGGTTACACAGTGTGTCAGAACGCTGCCAGGGGTGTGTGGGGTTACACAGTCTATCGGGGCCCATCCAGAAGTGTGTGGGGTTACACAGTGTGTCAGGGACTCTATCCAGGAGTGTGTGGGGTTACACAGTGTGTCAGGGACTCTATCCAGGAGTGTGTGGGGTTACACAGTGTGTCAGGGACACTTTCCAGGAGTGTGTAGGGGTTACACAGTGTGTCAGGACTCTATCCAGGTGTGCGTGGGTTACAAAGTGTGTCAGGGACATCCAGGAGTGTGTGGGTTACACAGTGTGTCAGGGACATCCAGGAGTGTGTGGGGTTACACAGTGTGTCAGGGACTCTATCCAGGAGTGTGTGGGTTACAATGTGTCAGGGACCATCCAGGTGTGCGTGGGTTACAAAGTGTGTCAGGGACATCCAGGAGTGTGTGGGTTACAGTGTGTCAGGGACATCCAGGAGTGTGTGGGGTTACACAGTGTGTCAGGGACTCTATCCAGGAGTGTGTGGGGTTACACAGTGTGTCAGGGACTCTATCCAGGAGTGTGTGGTGTTACACAGTGTGTCAGGGATTCTATCCAGGAGTGTGTGGGGTTACACAGTGTGTCACGGACATCCAGGAGTGTGTGGGGTTACACAGTGTGTCAGGGCCCATCCAGGAGTGTGTGGGGTTACACAGTGTGTCAGGGCCCATCCAGGAGTGTGTGGGGTTACACAGTGTGTCAGGTACTCTATCCAGGAGTGTGTGGGGTTACACAGTGTGTCAGGGACTCTATCCAGGAGTGTGTGGGGTTACACAGTGTGTCAGGGACTCTATCCAGGAGTGTGTGGGGTTACACAGTGTGCCAGGGACATCCAGGAGTGTGTGCGGTTACACAGTGTGTCAGGGACACTATCCAGGAGTGTGTGGGGTTACACAGTGTGTCAGGGACATCCAGGAGTGTGTGGGGTTACAGTGTGTCAGGGACACTCCAGGAGTGTGTGGGGTTACACAGTGTGTCAGGGACATCCAGGAGTGTGTGGGGTTACACAGTGTGTCAGGGACATCCAGGAGTGTGTGGGGTTACACAATGTGTCAAGGACATCCAGGAGTGTGTGGGGTTACACAGTGTGTCAGGGACTCTATCGAGGAGTGTGTGGGGTTACACAGTATGTCAGGGACTCTATCCAGGAGTGTGTGGGGTTACACAGTGTGTCAGGGACATCCAGAAGTGTGTGGGGTTACACAGTGTGTCAGGGACTCTATCCAGGAGTGTGTGGGGTTACACAGTGTGTCAGGGACATCCAGGATTGTGTGGGGTTACACAGTGTGTCAGGGACACTATCCAGGAGTGTCTGGGGTTACAAAGTGTGTCAGGGACTCTATCCAGGAGTGTGTGGGGTTACACAGTGTGTCAGGGACATCCAGGAGTGTGTGGGGTTACACAGTGTGTCAGGGACACTATTTAGGAGTGTGTGGGGTTACACAGTGTGTCAGAACGCTGCCAGGAGTGTGTGGGGTTACACAGTCTATCAGGGCCCATCCAGTAGTGTGTGGGGTTACACAGTGTGTCAGGGCCCATCCAGGAGTGTGTGGGGTTACACAGTGTGTCAGCGCCCATCCAGGAGTGTGTGGCGTTACACAGTGTGTCAGGGACTCTATCCAGGAGTGTGTGGGGTTACACAGTGTGTCACAGACATCCAGGAGTGTGTGGGGTTACACAGTGTGTCAGGGACACTATCCAGAAGTGTGTGGGGTCACACAGTGTGTCTGGGAGTCTATCCAGGAGTGTGTGGGGTTACACAGTGTGTCACGGACATCCAGGAGTGTGTGGGGTTACACAGTGTGTCAGGGACTCCATCCAGGAGTGTGTGGGGTTACACAGTGTGTCAGGGACACTATCCAGGAGTGTGTGGGGTTACACAGTGTGTCAGGGACATCCAGGAGTGTGTGGGGTTACACAGTGTGTCAGGGACACTATCGAGGAGTGTGTGGGGTTACACAGTGTGTCAGGGCCGATCCAGGAGTGTGTGCGGTTACACAGTGTGTCAGGGACTCTATCCAGGAGTGTGTGGGGTTACAGTGTGTCAGGGACACTATCCAGGAGTGTGTGGGGTCACACAGTGTGTCAGGGATTCTCTCCAGGAGTGTGTGGGGTTACACAGTGTGTCACGGACATCCAGGAGTGTGTGGGGTTACACAGTGTGTCAGGGACACTATCCAGGAGTGTGTGGGGTTACACAGTGTGTCAGGGACTCCATCCAGGAGTGTGTGGGGTTACACAGTGTGTCAGGGACTCTATCCAGGAGTGTGTGGGGTTACACAGTGTGTCAGGGACATCCAGGAGTGTGTGGGGTTACACAGTGTGTCAGGGACATCCAGGAGTGTGTGGGGTTACACAGTGTGTCAGGGACATCCAGGAGTGTGTGGGGATACACAGTGTGTCAAGGACATCCAGGAGTGTGTGGGGTTACACAGTGTGTCAGGGACTCTATCCAGGAGTGTGTGGGGTTACACAGTGTGTCAGGGCCCATCCAGGAGTGTGTGGGGTTACACAGTGTGTCAGGGCCCATCCAGGAGTGTGTGGGGTTACACAGTGTGTCAGGTACTCTATCCAGGAGTGTGTGGGGTTACAGTGTGTCAGGGACACTATCCAGGAGTTGTGTGGGGTTACACAGTGTGTCAGGGACATCCAGGAGTGTGTGGGGTTACACAGTGTGTCAGGGACATCCAGGAGTGTGTGGGGATAAACAGTGTGTCAAGGACATCCAGGAGTGTGTGGGGTTACACAGTGTGTCAGGGACACTATTTAGGAGTGTGTGGGGTTACACAGTGTGTCAGAACGCTGCCAGGAGTGTGTGGGGTTACACAGTCTATCAGGGCCCTTCCAGGAGTGTGTGGGGTTACACATTTTGTCAGGGACTCTATCCAGGAGTGTGTGGGGTTACACAGTGTGTCAGGGACTCTATCCAGGAGTGTGTGGCGTTACACAGTGTGTCAGGGACTCTAGCCAGGAGTGTGTGGGGTTACACAGTTTGTCAGGGACATCCAGAAGTGTGTGGGGTTACACAGTGAGTCAGGGACTCTATCCAGGAGTGTGTGGGGTTACACAGTGTGTCAGGGACATCCAGGAGTGTGTGGGGTTACACAGTGTGTCAGGGACACTATCCAGGAGTGTCTGGGGTTACAAATTGTGTCAGGGACTCTATCCAGGAGTGTGTGGGGTTACACAGTGTGTCAGGGACATCCAGGAGTGTGTGGGGTTAAACAGTGTGTCAGGGACACTATTTAGGAGTGTGTGGGGTTACACAGTGTGTCAGGGACACTATCCAGGAGTGTCTGGGGTTACAAATTGTGTCAGGGACTCTATCCAGGAGTGTGTGGGGTTACACAGTGTGTCAGGGACATCCAGGAGTGTGTGGGGTTAAACAGTGTGTCAGGGACACTATTTAGTAGTGTGTGGGGTTACACAGTGTGTCAGAACGCTGCCAGGGGTGTGTGGGGTTACACAGTCTATCAGGGCCCATCCAGAAGTGTGTGGGGTTACACAGTGTGTCAGGGACTCTATCCAGGAGTGTGTGGGGTTACACAGTGTGTCAGGGACACTATCCAGGAGTGTGTGGGGTTACACAGTGTGTCAGGGACTCTATCCAGGAGTGTGTGGGGTTACACAGTGTGTCAGGGACTCTATCCAGGAGTTTGTGGGGTTACAGTGTGTCAGGGACATCCAGGAGTGTGTGGGGTTACACAGTGTGTCAGGGACTCTATCCAGGAGTGTGTGGGGTTACACAGTGTGTCAGGGACTCTATCCAGTAGTGTGTGGGGTTACAATGTGTCAGGGCCCATCCAGGAGTGTGTGGGGTTACACAGCGTGTCAGGGACATCCAGGAGTGTGTGGGGATACACAGTGTGTCAGGGACATCCAGGAGTGTGTGGGGTTACACAGTGTGTCAGGGACTCTATCCAGGAGTGTGTGGGGTTACACAGTGTGTCAGGGACACTATCCAGAAGTGTGTGGGGTCACACAGTGTGTCAGGGATTCTATCCAGGAGTGTGTGGGGTTACACAGTGTGTCACGGACATCCAGGAGTGTGTGGGGTTACACAGTGTGTCAGGGCCCATCCAGGAGTGTGTGGGGTTACACAGTGTGTCAGGGCCCATCCAGGAGTGTGTGGGGTTACACAGTGTGTCAGGTACTCTATCCAGGAGTGTGTGGGGTTACACAGTGTGTCAGGGACTCTATCCAGGAGTGTGTGGGGTTACACAGTGTGTCAGGGACTCTATCCAGGAGTGTGTGGGGTTACACAGTGTGTCAGGGCCGATCCAGGAGTGTGTGCGGTTACACAGTGTGTCAGGGACACTATCCAGGAGTGTGTGGGGTTACACAGTGTGTCAGGGACATCCAGGAGTGTGTGGGGTTACAGTGTGTCAGGGACACTCCAGGAGTGTGTGGGGTTACACAGTGTGTCAGGGACATCCAGGAGTGTGTGGGGTTACACAGTGTGTCAGGGACATCCAGGAGTGTGTGGGGTTACACAATGTGTCAAGGACATCCAGGAGTGTGTGGGGTTACACAGTGTGTCAGGGACTCTATCGAGGAGTGTGTGGGGTTACACAGTATGTCAGGGACTCTATCCAGGAGTGTGTGGGGTTACACAGTGTGTCAGGGACATCCAGAAGTGTGTGGGGTTACACAGTGTGTCAGGGACTCTATCCAGGAGTGTGTGGGGTTACACAGTGTGTCAGGGACATCCAGGATTGTGTGGGGTTACACAGTGTGTCAGGGACACTATCCAGGAGTGTCTGGGGTTACAAAGTGTGTCAGGGACTCTATCCAGGAGTGTGTGGGGTTACACAGTGTGTCAGGGACATCCAGGAGTGTGTGGGGTTACACAGTGTGTCAGGGACATCCAGGAGTGTGTGGGGTTACACAGTGTGTCAGAACGCTGCCAGGGGTGTGTGGGGTTACACAGTCTATCAGGGCCCATCCAGTAGTGTGTGGGGTTACACAGTGTGTCAGGGACATCCAGGAGTGTGTGGGGTTACACAGTGTGTCAGCGCCCATCCAGGAGTGTGTGGCGTTACACAGTGTGTCAGGGACTCTATCCAGGAGTGTGTGGGGTTACACAGTGTGTCACAGACATCCAGGAGTGTGTGGGGTTACACAGTGTGTCAGGGACACTATCCAGAAGTGTGTGGGGTCACACAGTGTGTCTGGGATTCTATCCAGGAGTGTGTGGGGTTACACAGTGTGTCACGGACATCCAGGAGTGTGTGGGGTTACACAGTGTGTCAGGGACTCCATCCAGGAGTGTGTGGGGTTACACAGTGTGTCAGGGACACTATCCAGGAGTGTGTGGGGTTACACAGTGTGTCAGGGACATCCAGGAGTGTGTGGGGTTACACAGTGTGTCAGGGACACTATCGAGGAGTGTGTGGGGTCACACAGTGTGTCAGGGATTCTATCCAGGAGTGTGTGGGGTTACACAGTGTGTCACGGACATCCAGGAGTGTGTGGGGTTGCACAGTGTGTCAGGGACTCTATCCAGGAGTGTGTGGGGTTACACAGTGTGTCAGGGACATCCAGGAGTGTGTGGGGTTACACAGTGTGTCAGGGACATCCAGGAGTGTGTGGGGTTACACAGTGTGTCAGGGACATCCAGGAGTGTGTGGGGATACACAGTGTGTCAAGGACATCCAGGAGTGTGTGGGGTTACACAGTGTGTCAGGGACTCTATCCAGGAGTGTGTGGGGTTACACAGTGTGTCAGGGACACTATCCAGAAGTGTGTGGGGTCACACAGTGTGTCAGGGATTCTATCCAGGAGTGTGTGGGGTTACACAGTGTGTCACGGACATCCAGGAGTGTGTGGGGTTACACAGTGTGTCAGGGCCCATCCAGGTGTGTGTGGGGTTACACAGTGTGTCAGGGCCCATCCAGGAGTGTGTGAGGTTACACAGTGTGTCAGGTACTCTATCCAGGAGTGTGTGGGGTTACAGTGTGTCAGGGACACTATCCAGGAGTGTGTGGGGTTACACAGTGTGTCAGGGACATCCAGGAGTGTGTGGGGTTACACAGTGTGTCAGGGACATCCAGGAGTGTGTGGGGATAAACAGTGTGTCAAGGACATCCAGGAGTGTGTGGGGTTACACAGTGTGTCAGGGACACTATTTAGGAGTGTGTGGGGTTACACAGTGTGTCAGAACGCTGCCAGGAGTGTGTGGCGTTACACAGTCTATCAGGGCCCTTCCAGGAGTGTGTGGGGTTAAAGATTTTGTCAGGGACTCTATCCAGGAGTGTGTGGGGTTACACAGTGTGTCAGGGACTCTGTCGAGGAGTGTGTGGGGTTACACAGTGTGTCAGGGACTCTATCCAGGAGTGTGTGGGGTTACACAGTGTGTCAGGGACATCCAGAAGTGTGTGGGGTTACACAGTGTGTCAGGGACTCTATCCAGGAGTGTGTGGGGTTACACAGTGTGACAGGGACATCCAGGAGTGTGTGGGGTTACACAGTGTGTCAGGGACACTATCCAGGAGTGTCTGGGGTTACAAAGTGTGTCAGGGACTCTATCCAGGAGTGTGTGGGGTTACACAGTGTGTCAGGGACATCCAGGAGTGTGTGGGGTTAAACAGTGTGTCAGGGACACTATTTAGGAGTGTGTGGGGTTACACAGTGTGTCAGGGACACTATCCAGGAGTGTCTGGGGTTACAAATTGTGTCAGGGACTCTATCCAGGAGTGTGTGGGGTTACACAGTGTGTCAGGGACATCCAGGAGTGTGTGGGGTTAAACAGTGTGTCAGGGACACTATTTAGGAGTGTGTGGGGTTACACAGTGTGTCAGAACGCTGTCAGGGGTGTGTGGGGTTACACAGTCTATCAGGGCCCATCCAGAAGTGTGTGGGGTTACACAGTGTGTCAGGGATTCTATCCAGTAGTGTGTGGGGTTACACAGTGTGTCAGGGCCCATCCAGGAGTGTGTGGGGTTACACAGCGTGTCAGGGACATCCAGGAGTGTGTGGGAATACACAGTGTGTCAGGGACATCCAGGAGTGTGTGGGGATACACAGTGTGTCAAGGACATCCAGGAGTGTGTGGGGTTACACAGTGTGTCAGGGACACTATTTAGGAGTGTGTGGGGTTACACAGTGTGTCAGAACGCTGCCAGGGGTGTGTGGGGTTACACAGTCTATCAGGGCCCATCCAGGAGTGTGTGGGGTTACACAGTGTGTCAGGGACATCCAGGAGTGTGTGGGGTTACACAGTGTGTCAGGGACATCCAGGAGTGTGTGGGGTTACACAGTGTGTCAGGGCCCATCCAGGAGTGTGTGGGGTTACACAGTGTGTCAGGGACTCTATCCAGGAGTGTGTGGGGTTACACAGTGTGTCACAGACATCCAGCAGTGTGTGGGGTTACACAGTGTGTCAGGGACATGCAGGAGTGTGTGTGGGGTTACACAGTGTGTCAGGGACACTATCCAGAAGTGTGTGGGGTTACACAGTGTGTCTGGGATTCTATCCAGGAGTGTGTGGGGTTACACAGTGTGTCACGTACATCCAGGAGTGTGTGGGGTTACACAGTGTGTCAGGGCCCATCCAGGAGTGTGTGGGGTTACACAGTGTGTCAGGGACTCCATCCAGGAGTGTGTGGGGTTACACAGTGTGTCAGGGACACTATCCAGGAGTGTGTGGGGTTACACAGTGTGTCAGGGACATCCAGGAGTGTGTGGGGTTACACAGTGTGTCAGGGACACTTTCGAGGAGTGTGTGGGGTCACACAGTGTGTCAGGGATTCTATCCAGGAGTGTGTGGGGTTACACAGTGTGTCACGGACATCCAGGAGTGTGTGGGGTTACACAGTGTGTCAGGGACTCTATCCAGGAGTGTGTGGGGTTACACAGTGTGTCAGGGACTCCATCCAGGAGTGTGTGGGGTTACACAGTGTGTCAGGGACTCTATCTAGGAATGTGTGGGGTTACACAGTGTGTCAGGGACATCCAGGAGTGTGTGGGGTTACACAGTGTGTCAGGGACATCCAGGAGTGTGTGGGGTTACACAGTGTGTCAGGGACATCCAGGAGTGTGTGGGGATACACAGTGTGTCAAGGACATCCAGGAGTGTGTGGGGTTACACAGTGTGTCAGGGACACTATTTAGGAGTGTGTGGGGTTACACAGTGTGTCAGAACGCTGCCAGGAGTGTGTGGGGTTACACAGTTTATCAGGGCCCATCCAGGAGTGTGTGGGGTTACACATTTTGTCAGGGACTCTATCCAGGAGTGTGTGGGGTTACACAGTGTGTCAGGGACATCCAGAAGTGTGTGGGGTTACAGAGTGTGCCAGGGACTCTATCCAGGAGTGTGTGGGGTTACACAGTGTGTCAGGGACATCCAGGAGTGTGTGGGGTTACACAGTGTGTCAGGGACACTATCCAGGAGTGTCTGGGGTTACAAAGTGTGTCAGGGACTCTATCCAGGAGTGTGTGGGGTTACACAGTGTGTCAGGGACATCCAGGAGTGTGTGGGGATACACAGTGTGTCAGGGACATCCAGGAGTGTGTGGGGATACACAGTGTGTCAAGGACATCCAGGAGTGTGTGGGGTTACAGTGTGTCAGGGACACTATCCAGGAGTGTGTGGGGTTAAACAGTGTGTCAGGGACTCTATCCAGGAGTTTGTGGGGTTACACAGTGTGTCAGGGACATCCAGGAGTGTGTGGGGTTACACAGTGTGTCAGGGACTCTATCCAGGAGTGTGTGGGGTTACACAGTGTGTCAGGGACTCTATCCAGTAGTGTGTGGGGTTACACAGTGTGTCAGGGACATCCAGGAGTGTGTGGGGTTACACAGCGTGTCAGGGACATCCAGGAGTGTGTGGGGATACACAGTGTGTCAGGGACATCCAGGAGTGTGTGGGGATACACAGTGTGTCAAGGACACTATTTAGGAGTGTGTGGGGTTACACAGTGTGTCAGAACGCTGCCAGGGGTGTGTGGGGTTACACAGTCTATCAGGGCCCATCCAGGAGTGTGTGGGGTTACACAGTGTGTCAGGGACATCCAGGAGTGTGTGGGGTTACACAGTGTGTCAGGGACATCCAGGAGTGTGTGCGGTTACACAGTGTGGGAGTGTGTGGGGTTACACAGTGTGTCAGGGTCCATCCAGGAGTGTGTGGGGTTACACAGTGTGTCAGGGACTCTATCCAGGAGTGTGGGGGGTTACACAGTGTGTCAGGGACTCTATCCAGGAGTGTGTGGGGTTACACAGTGTGTCAGGGACACTATCCAGAAGTGTGTGGGGTCACACAGTGTGTCAGGGATTCTATCCAGGAGTGTGTGGGGTTACACAGTGTGTCACGGACATCCAGGAGTGTGTGGGGTTACACAGTGTGTCAGGTACTCTATCCAGGAGTGTGTGGGGTTACACAGTGTGTCAGGGACTCTATCCAGGAATGTGTGGGGTTACACAGTGTGTCAGGGACTCTATCCAGTAGTGTGTGGGGTTACACAGTGTGTCAGTGACATCCAGGAGTGTGTGGGGTTACACAGTGTGTCAGGGACTCTATCCAGGAGTGTGTGGGGTTACACAGTGTGTCAGGGACATCCAGGAGTGTGTGGGGATACACAGTGTGTCAAGGACATCCAGGAATGTGTGGGGTTACACAGTGTGTCAGGGACACTATTTAGGAGTGTGTGGGGTTACACAGTGTGTCAGAACGCTGCCAGGAGTGTGTGGGGTTACACAGTCTATCATGGCCCATCCAGGAGTGTGTGGGGTTACACATTTTGTCAGGGACACTATCGAGGAGTGTGTGGGGTATCAATACACACACATTCTCCCCCAGGTGAGTACTGGATTTCACAGATCTTTCCCACAACCTGATACATTGCAAAACCTTGTACAATTAACGCCTGGAGGCAAGAGCGGAACTCACTATCAAAACATGGAGGGGACGGGGGACACATTTTTTGGCGGAGACACACACACGCGCGCACACACACATTTTTTGGCGGCCGCACGCGCATCCGCACTCACACACACACACGCGTGCGAGGGTTCGGAGGCTCAATCCAGCACTAAATGCAGCTCAACTGTGCCTGTCTCACCGGGTTAACTACAGCCCTCTCTAGACTGACGGGCCACCAGCGCTGCTTCTCCGCGCTGGCCATATTTCCCGCAAGCCCAGGCAGGTTAACCTGGCGGGGATGTCCCCCACCTCTCAAAACATGGGGGGGGGGGGGGGGGGGGGGGGCGTGTCCCCTCTGCCCCCCCCCCCCCCGGGTTTTCCGCCCCTGCCTGGAGGATTTGAAATAATGCAGTGTAATAGTTCCAGTGTATGTCAGAGATCGAGTGATCTGGGAACTACCATCTACCTCTTTGGTTACACTCGGACTATCCTTGATCAGACTTTCCTCCTTTTACCTTGCACTAAACGTTATTCCCTCATAGTTTATCTATACTGTAAATAATCACGCGCTGTCTTTCTGCTGATTGGATAACACGCAACAAAAGCTTTTCACCGTACCTCAGTACATGTGACAATACACTAAACTAAGCTAAACCTGAATCTACACACAAAGAAGCCATCCATAGTGAATCCCCTTGTCAGTCTAACAATTGCTTAGCCTTTGATCTTCTGATTTCCCATTCTGCAAAGCTCTGAACAGTTTCAGTATTACATCATTTCCAACAAGTCATTGGTGTGAACTGTACATTTCAACACTCACCTTCCATATGAGAGGGAAATTCAGTTAAACCTCTGGTGATGTTCATGTATTCTTGTGGATCAGTACCTGTTCAAATCAACGAACATCCATTAAACCAGACTTGAATAACATTATTAACTCCAGTGTTTCAATGTGATATTCAGTTCAGTGTGTTGATTTACCGTACCGAGCTCTTGGATTTCTTTCAGTATTTTGTCCAGCTTTGAATAGAATAGAATAGTAAGATTAAACGAGAACTTACCAGTTTGAAGTTTGATCTGTATTTTATGAGGAGGAACGTTGAGGGAATACGTGAAGAACCCGCTTCCAACGCATGCGTGCCATTCTTCAAAGCAGCGGTGTGAGGTCACAGAAACTATAATGACCTAACATAGTAAGATTATCAAAGAGATACCAGTTTTGATATGATCATAGGAGGGTGGGAGCGGAGGGCACGTATTCCCTCAACGTTCCTCCTCATATAATACAGATCAAACTTCAAACTGGTAAGTTCTCGTTTAATCTTACTATTTTACTTCGGAGTCACGTGAGTGACTACGTGAAGATTTCAAAGCTCTGTGACCTCATGCCGTGGAACGAGTCCATGCTTCACAACTGCCTTGGGTATCGGGAGAGAGTATCATTAGCAATTTTAGACACACTTATACAAAGACTTGTGTGATATAACGAGAAAATACATTTATTAATTGAAATCATAGCCCTGTAACCCTTCGGGCAAATTATAATATTGAACGTAAAATGCTTTCCGAAAATGATGATGGCTCCAAAAACTGGTTTATTATAAAACCTTTGGAAAGTCCTTTCGGATGACCATCCTGCTATTCTGAGGATTTGGTCCGTGGGTACCTCAGAATTTTTGCTGCGGATTTTGCTGCAGCCCTGGTGGAATGAGATTTAAAACCATTAGTGTTTATTCCTGCCATCTTTAGGACACATTTGAGCACCTTGAGATAGTTTGGGTCGTGACCCTTTTGTGCGGTTTCTTGTAAGAAATTAACAAAGCCATTTCCTGACCTCGAATGCTCTTAGTATATTCCATGTATAATTGGATATGTCTTGCTATACACAGACGTTCGTCATATGGATATGCCATAAATTCAATCACTTGACCCGATGAACCTGGTCTGTTTGTTTTATTAACTCATGTATGACAAACACCAGTTTCTCTCGTGAGATGATCAAGGAGTCCAGGCTCAGTTTGCTTAATGACTGGACTCGTTGTGCAGTAACTAACGCCATGAGCATAACCATCTTCATGGTCAGTTTCTGCAGTGATAATGCTGTTTATGGGCTACCAGCTCCTCAGCATGTTTAAAACGACACCCACATCCCAGATTTTGGAGTACCTGGTTTTAGGGGGATTTGCATTGAATATGCCCCTCATAAGTTTTGTTACCAGGGGGTTCGTTTCCACCGTGTGCCGCTCCGTTCCTTGTGATAGGTAATTGGAGAGTGCACTTCTGGCACTATTGATGGCACTGTAGCCCAATCGTTTATCATAATGGAGGTTTGTTAAGAATTCCAATACGGCCGGAATATTCTTGGCCCTTTGGTCTAGGTTGTTGTCAAAGCAGTATATGCCCCATTTCTTGATGTGTCCGAGGTACTGCTTCCGTGTTGACAGTCTTTGTGCGGATGTGATGAGATTCATCGTCCTGTCTGACAGCCCCATGCTGTGTAGTGGGTCTTTCAGACTCTACAAATCAACAAATCCATAGTCTTATGGCATGGGTGACTGCCCCCCCCCTCCAGTTACTGGATGAATTAATAAATTCGGGCTATGTCCAATAATGGAACATGGTTCTAACACCATCCCCTGTATGACCGAATACCACGGTTGAGTAGGCCAATCGGGTACTATGAGAATCCCAGATGCCGAATATTGTTGAATTTTCCTTTGTACCCGATTGATGATGCAGAATGGGGGAAAAGCATAAAAAACGCCATTTCCCCCAATGCAGTGAGAAAGCATCTGTAGCTTCTGCCCCAGGGTCTGGTTCCCAGGACACATACCTTGGTAATTGGTGATTCAACCTGGACACAAAAATATCAATATCTGGTCTACCATATTTTGCTGTAATTTCAGCAAATACATTTTATTTAACATCCATTCCGTGTTTTCATTACATTTGCGTGACCTGGTGTCTGCCACTGAATTTAGCTTACCTTTATGTTGCCGATATCCAAATGTTTCTTTGGATACACCATTTTGTAATACCATAGACGAATTGTCAATAATGATGGGGTTGGAGCAATACCTAATGCTATGTTCCCACCACTGTAGTTCAATTATAGCTTCCGTAGGCAGCTCCATAGGTCTATCAAAATGACCTTTGTTAAATTTGAGTGCTCTAATTTTTGCTCTTTGCAAATTTTGATAATGTAATGGCCCAAAATGTGTGGCCGGGAATGTAGCCACAATCTTCCCAATTATCCGGCCTACCCGTCTAATGGAGGGTCTGTTGGTGTTAAGAAGCTCGCTGCAATCCTCCTGTAGGGCTGCGGCTTTATTTATTGGTAAAGTTACTAACATATTGACCGTGTTAATGGTGAATCCTAGATAATCCATATTCGTTTCTCGTATAAATTTACACTTAACTACCGTCTGAGTTCCCCTTTGAGGGGTACTGTATAGTATGCATCTTTTAAGTCAATGCTTGTCATATAGAAACCAGCTGATACTAATTCTTTAGCAGTGATAAAGGTATCCATCTTAAAATGAACATATTGAACGAATGTGTTTAGGGTTGAAAGGTCAATGATAATCCTGCAACCCCCATCTTTTTTATTTTTAATAAATATGTTTGATACAAATTTTAATTGTTCATGAGTAGTATGCTCAATCACACCTTTTGTATACAATCGTTGTAGCTCCTCCTCTACCGAGGCCTCTAGAGCCGACGGCTGCTGTCTCTGCCGTTCATCCACGTTTACAACGCGTTTCTCGGGCAGCTTTTTTGCAGACCGCTTCCTTTTCACTCTGTCCATTTTTCTGTGAATAAAAATGCAGAGTCCTTACCTGCCTTTTGCTGGTCCTTTGTTCCTTCTCCCGTTACTGGTGGATGTCCTCCACCCTTCTGTTGACTCGTGCAATGCGTGTAGCGATATGGCACGCATGCGTTGGAAGCGGGTTCTTCACGTAATCACTCACGTGACTCCGAAGTAAAATAGTTTCTTTATTGTCATTGTAACATGAACCATGTACAACGAAATTGTAAAATGTCAGCCAGTCAGTGCACCATTCAAACATTTCTAAAAGCTAACGATACATACAAGGTAAAATATTTAAAAAAAGATAAACAACTAAAATAAATATCATGAAAATAGCACGCATAAACACCCAGCCCTACATCCTTCTGTCGATTTCACAGTCTCTTAGTATGTATCGCCCCTGCGTTCCTTGGCGGCTACATTTAGTGCCTTTATAGCAGTGGGGTAAAAACTGTTTTTAAGTCTGTTTGTCCTTGTCCTTGTAGATCTGTACCGTCTGCCTGACGGTAACAGTTCAAACAGGGAGTGTCCGGGGTGGGAAATGTCCTTTATAATACTCTGGGATTTTTTGATGCAGCGGGAACTGTGTAAGTCCTCCAAGGTAAGGAGAGGGCAGCCGACAATCCTCTGGGCGTTGTCAATGGCCCTCTGGAGCGCTTTCCTCTGAGCCGCTGTGCAGCTGGTGTACCATACGCATACACAGTATGTTAGGATGCTCTCAATGGAGCACCGATAAAAGGACAGCAGCAGTCTCTGAGTGATGTTATTCTTCCTGAGCACCCTAAGGAAGTGCAGTCTCTGCTGGACCTTTTTCAGCAGCGCAGAGGTGTTCACGCTCCACGTCAGGTCCTCCTCAATATGGATTCCCAGGAAGCGGAAATCCGCCACCCTCTCCACACAGTCCCCTCTGATAATTAATGGTACCATGTCCGTTTTATTCTTTCTGAAGTCTATTATTATTTCCTTTGTCTTTAAGGTGTTGAGGAGCAGGTTATTTTCTCCACACCATACTGTCAGCTGCTCCGCCTCATCCCGGTAGGCGTACTCGTCCCCCCCGGAGATGAGTCCCACCACCGTAGTGTCATCCGCAAATTTGACAATTGGTGTTGCTGTGGTGGGCGGGGGTGCAGTCATGTGTGTAGATGGTGTAGAGCAGGGGGCTCAGCACGCAGCCCTGTGGAGAGCCGGTACTGAGGCTGAGGGCCGTGGATGTGTGATGGCCCACTCTGACTCTCTGGCTGCGACCCGACAGGAAGCTATTTATCCACATGCAGGTGGAGTGTGGAAGTCCCAAGTCCCCCAGTTTGTCCACCAGTTTGTGGGGAAGGATGGTATTAAAGGCAGAGCTGTAGTCCACAAAGAGCATCCGCACGTAGCTCCCCGCTGCTCCAGGTGGGACAGTGCAGCATGGAGAGCTGTGGCTACAGCGTCCTCTGTAGATCTATTCGCTCTGTACGCAAACTGGTGGGGGTCAAATCTTCGGGGCAGGAGTGATGTGATATGACCCCGGACCAGTTTTTCAAAACACTTCATCACCACTGGTGTGAGTGCGACTGGCCGGTAGTCGTTGAGGCTGGAAATGTGGGGTTTTTTGGGCAAGGGGACTATGGTTGCGGACTTCAGACAGGGTGGAACAGTGGACTGGGCCAGAGACTGGTTGAAAATCCTCGTACAGACTCCAGCCAGCTGGTCAGCGCAGTCCTTCAACACGCGTCCAGAGACGCCGTCGGGTCCAGTAGCCTTCCTTGGATTGATGGCCCGCAGCGTGCACCTCACCTCATGCTCCTCTATCTTGAGGGTTAGGCTGCTGTGGACCATGTGGTGTGATGTGGCTGTCTCGGGTGGCTCCACTTCAAAGCGAGCAAAGAAGAGGTTCAGCTCCTCTGCCAACGAGGCGTCACCTTCAGCAGCTCCAAGGTTGGTCTTGTAGTTGGTGAGATACTGGATCCCCTGCCACACCTGCCTGCTGTTGTTACTGTCCAGGTTTGGTAACTCATTCTGCATTTTCACAAAGAATTCCCACATCACCCGCCGGGCACGGATGCCATTCCCCATCACCAGACTGAGGAAGAGTATGGAACTGTCTCTGCGGTTTCCCTTTACCACCAGCTCAGCGACACTCTGTGAAGAACAACAATGAATATATGGAGAAGTGACTGAGACAATGCTAATGGGAAGCTAAGGGCCTGTCCCACTGCGGCGACCTAATTTGCGAGTTTAGAAGAGTTTGCGCTAGACTCAAACTCACAGCATGGTCGACACGTGGTCCTAGGTCCTATGAGGTCACTGGAACTCTTCTTCATGCTCGAGGGAAGTTCCCGCATACTAGCGGACTCAGTTTGGTCGAGGAACATTTCTCAGCATGTTGAACATTTTTCTGTGAGTAAAAATTGGTTGGCATGGTACTTTTGAACTCAGAGTGCAGTGGAGTGGGGTTGTTAGGCAGTCGAGGTAGCCGTAGGCAATCTCCTTTGTGGACTGGGCATTTTTATTGGCTCATTGGAGTTTTCAGAAAGAAGGAAAACCGACCGGTAATGTTAAATGCCCGCTGAACTTTATTAAACGCTGGTACACAAAAATGCTGGAGAAACTCAGCGGGTGCAGCAGCATCTATGGAGCGAAGGAAATAGGCAATGTTTCGGGACGAAACCCTTCTTCAGACTGATAGGGGGTGGGGGGAGAAGAAAGGAAAAAGGAGGAGGAGCCCGAGGGCTGAGGGAGAGGTGGGAAGGGGAGGAGACAGCAAGGGTTAACAGAATTGTGAGAATTCAATGTTCATGCCACTAGGGTGCAGACTCCCCAAGCGGAATATGAGGTGGTGTTCCTCCAATTCCCGGTGTTGCTCACTGGCCGTGGAGGGGACCCAGGACAGAGAGGTCGGATGGGGAATGGGAGGGGGAGTTGAAGTGCTGAGTCACCGGGAGGTCAGGTTGGTTAATGCGGACCGAGCGGAGGTGTTCGGCGAAACTGACAGAGGACTATTTGTTGTATGTGACGGCTGGTGGGGTGAAAGGTGAGGACCAGGGGGACTCTGCCCTTGTTGCAAGTGGGGGGATGGGGAGAGAGAGCAGTGTTACGGGGTATGGAAGAGACCCTGGTGCGAGCCTCATCTATAGTGGGGGAGAGGAAACCCAGTTCCCTGAAGAATGAGGACATTTGCGATGCCCTGGTGTGGAACACCTCATCCTGGGGGTAGATGCGGCGTAGACGGAGGAATTGGGAATAGGGGATGGAGTCCTTACAGGAAGCAGGGTGGGAGGAAGAGTAGTCAAGATAGCCGTGGGAGTCAGTAGGTTTATAGTGGAGGTCGGTCAGAAGTCTATCCCCTGCGATGGAGATAGTGAGGTCAAGGAATGGTAGGGAAGTGTCGGAAATAGTCCAGGTGTATATGAGTGCCGGATGGAAGTTAGTGGTGAAGCGAATGAAGTCAGTCAGTTGTGTGTGGGTGCAGGAGGTGGCACCAAAGCAGTCGTCGATGTTGACAATGTTGATTTATTAAACGTTGTCTGGCTTCTTAAGTGCCTCCACTCCTTCTCCTCCCCCCCACCCCCCCCCCCCCCCCCGCGCTCGCTAAAGGACTTACCGTAACTGTGCCAGCTGTCTTTTACTTTCCTGTTCATCGCAGGTGGAATTTCAGACAGCGCTCCCCGCTTTCACTGGCCCCCACCTATGCGATGTGTATGTGTGTGCGTGTGTGTGCGCGCGCGTGTGCCTGCAGACGGTCGATCCAGCTCGAGGTTTTTCAGGCGCGTGCCCTCGAGCTTGAAGGTCAAAGACAGTCGCTGAAAAGTCTCGTTAGTGGGACCGGCTCTTTAGCTGTTCAGTGATGGGATATTCCAGTAGTTTTGAGCATAGTGACAGGCATTGATCTGCCTCTTCATACACCCATGACACTGTGCTGACAAACTGTGTACTCCCAGAGTCCTGACAGTGTGAAACTCGCTTCACATCTGGCAGTGTCCGAGAACACAGCAGAGTACAGCACGGGAACGGGCCATTCAGGCCAATGATGGCCGTGTTGAAATTGATGTGAAATTAATCCAATTCCTTTTGTCCTCACATGGACCGTATCCCACTAGGAATGGACGTGTCCAGTCCAACCTACGTTTCTTCCTGCTCTGCGTTTTAAAAGTTATGATTTTTCATCTACATTCTTTCCCTCGCTGAGCCCACATTCACTCATTGACCAGACAACTTCTTCTCAACGCCTACCGCAGTTTTACCCGATCAAAGATATCCATCACTTGCACATTTCCTGCAGCTCATCTTAGGTATGTTGCAAATCCTACCTGAAGCGTCGTTGAAAATCTGCCGCTGCGGTGTGCGCGATTTTGGCGCCATTTAGAGGGGGGCGGGTTTAAAACGCGATTTTCTCTAGGCTGTTCAAATCGAAGATGTTCAGCCTAGTTAATTATTAACGAAAAATCGCTGGAAGACCCCGTCGCAAAAGCTATTATTAGTTTTAAAGGCCTCGTATAATAGTTATAGTAGTTTAAAAATCCATCTCTAAACCCGCGACCGCCAGCAACCGCAAGGTCTCATAAAGCAAATAATTGAAGTTAGACTGTATATTTTTACATTAAAAAGGGCTTCTAAAGATCCCTTTATACAAAGTTTAATATTGCGAGTAGCTCAATTTGGGCCCATTATATCCCGCAGTATTTTTCTGGGCATTTGGGGCACAAATCTACCGCAATGTGAACGGTCTAAACCAGCGCGTTCCACAGGGACCCACTGGAAAGCTGATTTAAATGGGCATTTATTTACAGCAATTGAACACTGAATTCCTTCCATTTGGTCTATAAATTAATGTAAATGAGATTTAAAAATCATGTTTTATTGTGAATTATTTGTGAATATTATTTGGACATTTAGGCTATTTAAAAATGTTAATCATTTATTAAAAAATGGATAGATGTTTAGATCTAGTAATTGAAGTCTGAAATTAGCTACAATTAGGTAACTAACTAATTATATGCTTTAATTTCAGGTCATCCAAGTAAGATTATTTTATGTTTGTTTCAGAATGCTTCAATCTATGATAACTGAAAATTTCATTCAGTTCTCTTAATTTTTAAGAAAGTTATGGGCTTTTGACTGTTCACGATCACAGCTTTTTTGTTATGTCCATAGAAAATCAATAGGGAACAAGATGCTCATTTCCGAGTATGAAAACGGCCATAACTTTTTAAATACTTGAGATATGAAAGTGAATTAGGTGTCAAATTAAACTTATTTTTATGCTTTATCTGATGGGATAAATTACAGATTTGATTTTTAAAATCTCAAAATTTTGTAACATTGCTACTCATCTCCTCCATTAACTGTACATTAACTCTGCTTCAGATGCTCAAATAACCCACCTGCTGAATATTTGCATCACATTATGTTGATGTTGTAGATTTTAGTAAATGTACTTTTGTTTATTTTGTCAATTGAATGATAAGCGAACAGTTTGATGTCTTAGAGTAATGCAGCAGGTCAGACAGCATCTCTAAATACTAAGTTATTTTGTGCAGCACATTGTGTGTTTTTTTGTAAACCAACATCTGCAGTTCCTTGTGCTTGAGCCTAATGCCCTCCGTGGTTTCATGAACTGAACTCAATGTGACCAATGAGACTGATGACACTTGAAAAGTATTATCGTTTACTGATTCTGCTTTACAAGTTTACTGCTTCCTGACCGTTGTGCTAAGATGCATGTGTAGGAAGAACAGTTGGATCAGAATGGAACATTCCCAGCAATCCCCAGCTCCCATGTTTCATTCCTGCTACCAGGTCTACAGGAGGCAATGTGATCACAGATCTGTGTCTCCATTAGTGTCTCCAGTGTCAACCCATGCAGTGCGAGGTGAGTGAGACTGACATTCCCCTAATGCCGTCAGTTCTGTGACAGGAAACAGAAGTCACCGTGTTCCTTCCACTTACCCCGTGTTCTTGTTCATTGAAACATCCCTCCCGTTTCATCGTGAAGCTGAGACGTTCAACCCCTTCTTCAATCGCCTGTTTCAGTCTCTCCCCATAGAATGTTGTCAGCTGGAACAATTGGTAATCGCTCCACTGTGTCAGGAGCTCAGAGAATGTAGGCATTAGATCCGTGTATACAAAGAGAGAAACTAAACACCATCTGAATCAGTCCCCTTGGAACCCTCATCCCGGCTGTTCCTGCCCCCTAATTAGAATGATCAAAACAGAATATGTGACAATGTGCTGGAGGAACTCAGTGGGTTAACCATCATCTCTGAAGTACATGGATAGGTGACTTTTCAAGTGTGGACCTTTCTTCAGGCTGATTGTGGTGGCGGTGAGTGGGGAGAAATGTGGACAAGAGGAGGGACAGGTCAAAGACTGGTAAGTAAGGTGGATACAGGTGAGGGGAGGTTTTGATAGGCTGATAATTGGATAAAGGCCAGAGATGAAAATACAGGTGTGAAACAAAAGGAGTGAAGAGTTACAAATTGTGAAGCGAGATGAATTGATGTAAGTGGAAAGGGAGGCCAGAAGGGAGAAATCTGCATGAGGAGTAAAAATGGTTAGCAACCGGAAAAAGCGTAAGTGTTCGGCAAAACAATCGTCGAGTCGATGCTTTGTCTCGCCAATTGCCGACCATTGTAACTCTCTTCCCATTCCCACAGCAACCTCTCTTTCCTTGGACACATGCTCACTGGAGAAACAGCACCTCAAATTCCGCTTGGCTAGCCTACAATCCAATGGTATGAACAGTGAATTCTCCAATGTTATGTAACAATCCAAACCGCACCCCCGCATTATCCCCCCCCCCCCCCCCCCCCCCCCCCCACTCTCCGCTGTTTTGCACCGATTTCTCCCCTCCCCATTTCCTGCTGTTATGGCTCAATGTTCTTAAACAGATGAGAGCTCATATAAAATCAGTGATCATGCAGTACAATCTTTATTTCGCCAGGCTGGTGTGGTAAAACTCTTTACAGTATGCAGATTACAAACCATACAGAGTTCTCATCCCCACACAAAGGGGCAGTGATCTAATTACATATATATACTCCAATAACCAACGATTCAGCAATACCTTATCTACAGATCATAGTACAGCCTCTTGCTTCTTAAGATTGACAGCTTCTTAAGATTGACAGGTTTTTCTGACAGAGGAAGGGTTAGCCATATATGGTTATATGAGAAGGCTATATTTCTGCAGAACAAGCATTTTGTTTTTTCTACTTATGACATACATTATAATCTTATAGAACAAAGGTTAGTGCCAAGAGTCTGAATCTGTCTAATGTTTATATTATAGAGGAGACATTCATGAAGCTGTGCTTGTTATATCGCTTATGTTATTGGAAAGGGAACATCAACAGTTTGTTAGCTTTGTTACTGAAAGCAAAGGTTAGTACGTTTCGCTGGCTTTGCAATTTAATATGAGGTTAAAGCTTGTCTTAGTTTCAGCTGAATCCATTTTGTAAGTTTAAATCTTTTATTTAACTTCCACACTGCCTCCTATATTCCTTTCTTGATTTCCACAATCTCCAACACGCAATCCTTCTGCCGAGCACCTGGATTTTTCATCTCTAGCCTTTGTTCAACTACCTATCTATCAAAAATAACCTCCTCAATAATATCCATCCAGGCTTTGTGATGCTGCTCCTCTCTGCCAGCTTACGCCTGCCCCCTACAATCAAGTCAAGAGAGTTTATTGTCATGTGTCCCAGATAGGACAATTAACTTCTTGCTTGCTGCAGCACAACAGAATATTGTTGGCATAAATACAGAACAGATCAGTGTGTCTATATAGCATAGAATATATATATACACAATAAATAAATAGATTAAGTGCAATAGGCTGTTATAGTTCAGAGTTTGTTTGAAGTTGTGTTTAATTGTCTGAAGGCTGTGGGGAAAATACTGTTCCTGAACCTGGATGTTGCAGATTCCAGGCTCCTGTACCTTCTACCTGAAGGCAGCGGTGAGATGAGTGTGTGGCCAGGATGGTGTGGGTCTTTGATGATGCCGACAGCCTTTTTGAGGCAGCGAGTGCGATGCCCCATATCTGCAGCAACAATATTGTGCCAATTTGATCTAATCCCATCTACCTGCTCATGGATTGGATCCTCTGTTTCCTGACTGTATCAGTCATGTGTCAGTCTAAACAGCATTTCCACCACCTCCTCATGCAGGACTTTCCAGGAACTGAACAAAGTCTGTGTAAAAAAACTAGTCCAGCCTGTCCCCTTTAAACATTCCTCTCTCCAGTCAGAGACATCCCCACCCTGGGAACAAGACTGACAACATCTATGCCCCTTATATTCTATACTTGTATTAGGCCTCCACTCAGCCTTCATTACTCAGATAAAACAATCCAATCTTTGTCTGCATTAACTCAGACCATATTTCCAACTGATGTGTATTCTAGTGGATGATTTGACAGCTTTCCCCATGATCCACAATTCTGCAAATAGTTCTATTGTTTTTCAACTTACTAACTTGACCACATCATAGACATGTTTAGAAATTGCAGCGGTTCCAGAACTGATCCTTACAGAATACTATTGGTCACGAACCTAGTCAGTATAACACTCCTCCATCACTATTCCTCTCTCCTGTTTCCCCTCACTCTAACCCCTTTGTTTATTTTCTCGTCCCTGTCCCTACAGTCTTCACCATTCTGCAGCACCCACTCCCCTCCCATTTCACTCACCTGCTACTTGAATGAGACTCGATGATTCCTTGTTTGATGAATCTCGGTCATGATGGATTTCGTCACTTGGGTCAGTTCCAGGGCCGTGAACCACGTCTCCTATTCCTCTCCCTCTGGACTGACATTGTTCCCTTTCCTCTTCAGCGGGTTCACATTCCATTGACATTCTGCTCTCAATCCCACTTTGCTTTTCCGTCATTGTTCCTGTGTTCTCACCATCGTTCTTTAATGACGTGCCTGGCCAAAGTCTTCTGAAAACATTGCCCACTTGAATTAATTTCCTACCTGGGAAAAAAAAGCATTATTGCAGGTTGCAGAGAAATTTCTAATTGAGAAAAGCACAGGTTTGGAATAGCTGGCAGCAATCTGAGCTGACATTCTGGACCAGGGGTGGGGAACCTTTCATGTTGGAATCCCGCATTAAGTTAGCTGTAATCTAATCATCATCATCAACCTTTATTGTCATCTTGCAAAGCAACAGTTGTACAGTGCAAAATGAGAAGACGTTTTCCAGGGAATACCGGAGCATCGTACATAAAACTTAAAACATTTCACACATAATAACAATAAAAACAATCCAGTCCCTGATGAAACAATATAAATAGTTAAAAGCAGGTAAAACAGCAACATTAAAATACAGTAAAAACAATCCTTAAAATGTCCAGGGCAGCTGATTTAAGTGGCCAGTGCTAGAGTTATTAAAATGTCAGTGCAAAGCCGCAGAATCAGGTGACTGTGAGTACAGAGTGACTGTTTAGCAGCCTCACAGCCTGTAGCAGGAAGCTGTTTAGCAGTCTTGTAGTCCGGGCTTTGATGCTGCGGTATCTCTTGCCTGATGGCAGGAGATCCAGGTGTGTGTGGAGGGGGTGCAGTTTGGCCTTAGCTATTCTCAGAGCTTTTTTCAGACTGCGGCTCTGGAACAGTTCTTGTACCGAGGGAAGGGAGACGCCAATGATCCTCTCTGCTCCCCTCACTACCCTCTGCAGAGCCTTCCTGTCTGAGCAGTTGCAGTTGGAGTACCACGTGTTTATGCAGTACGTGAGTACAGACTCCACCATGCCCCTGTAAAAAGTCCTGAGGATGTTGGTGGGGAGTGAGGCCTGTTTGAGTTTCCTCAGGAAGTGCAGTCGCTGATGGGCCCGTTTGACAATCCCAGTGTTGTTCCTGGACCAGGTGAGACTGTCTGTAATTTGCACTCCGAGGAACTTTATGCTCTCCATTCTCTCCACTGTGATGCCACTGATGTTGAGGGGTGTGTGTTTTGGCTGCGCCCTCCTGAAGTCGACAACCATCTCTTTTGTTTTGTCGACATTTAATGCTAGATTGTTGTTGCCGCACCAGTCCACTAGTTGTTTTACTTCCTCCCTGTACATTGATTCGTCATCTCCGCTGATGAGTCCCACCACTGTTGTCATCCGCGAATTTTATGATCTTAAAGCTTAAGGCTTAATGATAATAAGGCCGCATCCAAGAAACTTCAATTAGATATTCTTCAAAATACACATTATTTTGTAAAAATCTAACTACTTTGTACTAACTTCAAGAAAATGAAAACATGTTGTTCATTCTAAAGTTAATTAACCGTTTAATGACTTTGTTGTGACTGCTTTTTGTGGGAAAGCATTTGAATATTTGGTCGCAACACAGTTTCAGCTGATCTTCTAGATGGGTATCTGTCATTTGTGACCTTAAGGGCATCTTGATTTGGGTTAGTTAGGAGAATGTAGAATCGCAGCAATAAGTGGTTGAAAAGCAAGAAAGCATTTTTCGTGCGGGGAGGATTATTTTGTTGAATCGTTTACTCTTTGGTATTTTAAATAAATTCATATTAAGATTAAAATAAAAATAATAAAAGACGAACAGAAACATATTAATAAAAATAAAAGGATTTGTTCTACAAAATTGGGATTCATTCAAAAGGCCGCACTTAATGGCCTAGAAGGCCGCAGGTTCCCCACCCCTGGAGAAGAGCGAGGAAGAAGCTGTCCTTGAATCTGCTGCTATGTTATCTCCATCTATCTAATATAAAATTTGGATTCTTGTTACTTTGAGATAATCTGATAATTTTGTTCCAAGTATTCCTGATTTTAGCCTTGCAGTTATCTGCCAAAATACTGATCACTTGACTAAACATTTCTACGGCCACAACTGGATTTGAACCAGTATTTGTGGATGATTAGTCAACATGTTAGACGGAGAAGTGATATTTCAGGTTTAATCCTGATAAGGGTACATTGACACATGTTGGAGGGATAAATAAAACCAGGATATTCACCATGAATGACATGGTCCTAGAGACCACTGAGAAACACCCATACAAATCCAAGTGTAGGCTTGGCGATCACTTCGCCCAACACCTCCGCTCGGTTCGCAACAACCAACCTGATCTCCCGGTGGCTCAGCACTTCAACTCCCCCTCCCATTCCCAATCCGACCTTTCTGTCCTGGGCCTCCTCCATGGCCAGAGTGAGTCCCACCGTAAATTGGAGGTGCAGCACCTCATATTTCGCTTGGGCAGTTTACACCCCAGCGGTATGAACATTGACTTCTCCAATTTCAGGTAGTCCCTGCTTTCTTCTCCCCTTCCCAGCTCTCCCTCAGCCCACTGTCTCCGCCCCCCCCCCCCCCAGCCTCACATCAGTCTGAAGTAGGGTCTCGACCTGAAACATCGCCTATTCCTTCGCTCCATAGATGCTGCCTCACCCGCTGAGTTTCTCCAGCATTTTTGGCTACATACAAATCCATAGATCCCTAAAGTCAGCGGCATACACAGCGACAACATTTAACATTCTTGTCATTAGCTGCAGCATAGAATGCAAGTGAAGGGAGGCCTTGATACAGGGAGTTGATTAAGCCTCAAGTTGGAGGAGTGTGTGTAATTCTGATCTCCGTACTGGGGGAAGGATGCCTTTGCACTGGAGATGATGCAGAGGAGATTCAGGATATTGCTCAGAAATGAATATTTCAATAATCAGCAGAGACTGGCGTGATTAAAGTCGTCTTCCTTGACAAAGAGTGCTGATTTATCAGACAATTCCTGCATCCGCCCACCTGTGACTGTGATGTCCCTGTAGTTGTCAACTCTCTGTGCTCAGCCCCTTCCCTATTCCCACTTCCGTATGAACATCATTTCTTGCATCAGCTCTACAACCCAGACAGGGCATCATATATATGTCACAGAAGGCACACAAACCTTTTTGTTTCTTTGATGTAGTGGCCACTGAATCACCTCCCCAGTTACCACCTTCAGCCATGATGACGACAGGAGTTCACAAACTCTGTAGCTCTGGAATAAACAATATTAACAGAACCATCAGGTGACAATTGAATGTGAAGGAAAACATTGTCTTGTGAACCAACAGACAGCATTACAGTGTAGCGGAGATGTGGATAACACCCCTTCCAAATAATAGACAATATGTGCAGGAGGAGGTCATTCGGCCCTTCCAGCCAGCACCGCCATTCACTGTGATCATGGCTGATCATCCACAATCAGTACCCCCTTCCTCCCTTCTCCCCATATCCCCTGCCTCCGCTATCTATAGGGACGCTGCCCAAACCCACCCAAAGGTTCATCGGACGGCGTTACCGGGAGAGAGCCGGAGACGTCAGGTGCGAGGAGTGGCCCAGTAGGAGGGTGAACTGGGTTCATGCCGACAGCGCCTTCAAGGTAGGTGGAGTTGCCCCACGGGACACAAAGATGGGTGAGGAGTCGGTGGTCAGTTCACAGGAACTGCACCAGGACATCGAGCTCGTGGGCAGGTCTGATTTGGACTTTGAAAATGGCGATGCCTGCATGTGTAATATGTGCTTTAAGAATTTCACTGTACAGTTACACATTGAACTACTGAACTGTTGAACAAACATCTGTTCCTCTCAGCACTCAGCTCTCCAACTGATTCATCCACAACAAACAGGGATTATCCTTTGTTATCTTGCAGACATTCTCTATTATCATAGCTGAAAGATGCAATTCTGCATGAAATGGTCCTGAACTATCCCAGCTGTGGACAGGTGATCTCTCCCTACCTTTAAACAACCTCTAGCATCTAAATCAAACGTATTTGTTTATCTAACCGTTGTCTGTGATCTGGCCAAGTATAAATGACTAGCATTTGTTACCTGTGTAATAAAGACAATGTGTATTTACTTTATTGGTTAAATTAGTGAATGCAGAAAACAGTGGAAGTGCAATGTTGGATCTCCTTCTTATCGAGTCCACACACAAGATTAAAGGTTGTTCAGCCAGAGCTGAACACACTTCTCGGCATCTGCACAATGGTGTCTGTCTTGCGCTTCTTGTGCGTGGTGGTGGAAAGATTGGTTGAAACAGGGCCGCGACGTGAACCCTCTTTCCTTGACCCTGCAATGTTGGATGATCCATTATCAGAGCTGGGACTGTAATCAAATGCTGCTCAAACTGCTGAGTGTTTCCAGTATGTTTCTCTTTTTCATTCAGATCTTCTGGAATAGCAAAATTTAAAAAAAATTCCTTGCCCAAAAAACCGGTTGTGAAAGTCACACGTCATCCTACAGTGGTCAATAGATTTGTGCAAGTTTCATATTTCCACTCACATACCCAATAGTCAGTCCCAACTCATTTGAATAATGAAATGCTACGGTCAGGCAAACGCCTCCGTTGCCATGCGGTGAGAACGGAGAGGTTGAGAAGGAGTTTCTTCCCAGAGGCCATTTGGACTGTAAACGCCTATCTCACCAGGGACTAACTCTACTGAACGTTTTTCCTTCCATTATTTATTATGTAAAAGAATATGTGTGTTATGATTGTGTTTATAATTTGTTTGGTTGTTTGTCTTTTGCACAAAAGTCCGCGAGCATTGCCACTTTCATTTCACTGCACATCTCGTATGTGTATGTGACAAATAAACTTGACTTGACTTGACTTGAAATGAGAACTGACGTACAAAACGCATTCTGTGTTGCAAATCTGAAATCCTCAAAGCATCCTTTCCTTTTACTATCATTCTGCTGCAACTTCTCCTAGAATCACTGTCCCTCGGCCTATTCAAGAGAAATGTTCACGCATGTAGTACATCCGTCAAAGAGAATGTCTACAAGTCCTTGTTCAGGCCCAAATTGGTGTATTGTGGAGCCGTATGGGATCCTTTCAACAACAACAAGATCACCCTGGAGAAAGTACAACGCCGGGCAGCCCGCATTGTATGTAATGACTACAAGCGCAAATCAATCCTGAATAATACGCTGACTTCTCTTGGATGGGATACCCTAGAGCTCCGCAGAATCAGGCTAAGACTTATTGCAATTTACAAGGAGATTCACAAAATCACACCATCAAACCTCCCGTCACCCCAGATCACCAACTGCCATTGTGAGGGATAAGATGATTAAACCACCATCATTGTGAGGGGCCGAGTGATTGAAGTCACCGACCTTGTGATGGGCCGATGAGTTGTAATCACCAACCTTGTGATTCGAACAAACAGTCAGACCTTCAGAGCTGTTGATAACATTGTAGAATAACAAGATGAGGTAAGGAATGTAGCTGACAACACAGAAGCTATTCTTTAGGTCAAAGGCAATTAAGTAGGTTAGGGCAACAGATACTGCGCATGCTTAATAAGTTAAATGAATATTAACTTTACGCCCCTCATGACAAAGAACCTAATTTAAATGTACATGCGATGTATGATGTGGGAGGAGAGGGAATGATTGATGACGCACGGAGGGGAGGGTTGGAAGATTGTGAACCTCGGTACCCTGATTGGAAGGGGTCAGAAGGGGAGGCGTCCGATCAATAAAGACTGTATACTGAATTGTATAAAAATAGACGTTTTTCCTTTGCTCGGGGTGTCTCAACTTGGAGCGGCACCCGATTCTGCAGACTCGCAAATAAAGCATTTCTTGTTTCCACGATTTAGTCTCTGAGTAGTGATTGTGAGCACAAACAATATATCTCACAAGTTGGGGGCTCGTCCGAGATCGCCACTCCGGCCGCTTGACGGAGGCACGAAAGGAAGGGAAGGTGCACCCTGCTGATTTCAGCAGCCTCTGATCTCCTTGCTTGCTGTCAGCGGTTTGAGCAAGTGATATTCGGACAAGAGACTCTGGAAACAAGAGGGAATCCGGTGAAAGGGATCAATCAATCGAGCAATTCCTGTGCACAGGACTCGGGTAAGAATATTGACTATTAAGTATTACTCGGGCGATGCGTTCTGTTGGACGGGAAAAGGTCTGACAGGGATGGGTAACCGGAACGGGCAAAGTAAGGACCCGGGGAAAAAAGGCTCAAACTGGTGAAGAGCCGCACATTCCGCCTGATAGTCCATTGGGGCGGATGTTGCACGGATGGGGTGGGGGGGTGAGGTGTGCGTCTGGCTTATTGAGACATCCGAAGAGTTGTCGGATTGAGAAATAAGTGGCGTTGGAACCCAACCCAAAGAACCCCCGTGGTCAGGGCATCTGCTCCTCCCGTGAGGGGGGGGGGGCGAGAACCAGGAACCCCAAACTTTCAAAGAAGAGAAAGAGGAAGGGGTGAATGGAGGGACCAAGGTTGGGGTCCCCCGGGAAATAAAGAGCAAGGATCAGGGGGATGGCGCACCGGGCCATCCCGGTGTTATCATTGTCACAAAGAAGGACACTTTAAAAGAGAATGTCCAAAGATAAGGCATGAAGTACAATCGTACACACTGATGGAGGAATAGGAGGGTCAGGGGTTCCCCTCCTTGGGGTGTGTAGGACATACACGGGAACCCTTGGTAAACTTAAAATTAGGTCCCCAAGGAGAAGACACGGTATTTATGGTGGACTCAGGGGCGGAGGGAATGGGATTAGGGGAAAAGCAAGTCAAAATCTCTGGAGTAGGGGGAAAGGTAATGACAGCTCCCGAGATAGAAGGACTAATGGTAAGATATGAAAATCGAGAGGCCATGGAAGACTTAATCCTGGTGCCCCAGGCAGGAATAAATCTGATGGGAAGGGACTTACAAGTTCAATTAGGAATGGGCACAGCTCCCGTAGGTGGACAGATTATAGTACAACTATATAAATTGACGACCGAAGATGAAGAAAGAATAGTCTCGCAGGTGTGGGCAAGAGAGGGAAATAGGGGAGGGCTAAGAATACCACCTCTGAGGATAGCCTTGCGAGAAGGAAGTGAAGTAGTACAAGTAAGACAGTATCCGATTTCAATGGAAGGAAGAAAAGGGCTGCAGCCAATTATAGAAAACTTACTGAAGGATGGAGTATTGGAGAGTTGTATGTCCCCCTACAACACGCCAATACTCCCTGTAAGAAAGACTGACGGAACGTTCCGACTGGTCCAGGACCTAAGAGAATTGAATAGGGTAGTTAGGGCTCGACACCCGGTAGTCCCAAATCCTTATACCATAATGGGACGTATACCCCCTAACCATAGGTGGTTCAGTGTGGTCGATCTGAAAGACGCCTTTTAGAGCTGCCCCCTGGCTGAGGAAAGTAGAGACCTTTTTGCATTCGAGTGGGAAAACCCAGACACACTGAGGAAGCAACAGTATCGATGGACTGTGCTCCCTCAGGGATTTACTGAATCCCCGAACCTGTTCGGGCAAATATTAGAACAAGTATTAGAGGATGTTCCCAGGACCTATGGGACACAATTATTGCAGTACGTAGATGATTTGTTACTCTCAGACGGAGAAGAAGAGCCAGTAAGGGATGCAACCATAACCCTCTTAAACTTTTTAGGGGAAAATGGATTGAGAGTGTCCAAAAATAAACTACAATTTGTAGAACAGGAGGTTAAATATCTAGGACACCTGATTAGTGACGGGAAAAGGAGAATAAACCCCGAAAGAATAGCTGGGATCACAGGGCTGCCGATGCCAAGGAACAAAAAAAAAATCAGGAAGTTTCTCGGGTTAATTGGATACTGTAGATTATTGATAGACAATTACACCCGACAAGTCAAGTTCTTGTATGATAAATTGTGTGAGGAGACTGATAAAGTACAATGGGATTCTGAGGACGAACAGAGATTTGGAGAAATAAAGAATAGCCTGATCACCGCAGCGGTACTGACCGTCCATCCATTGATCAACCATTCCATCTCTTTGTTAATGCGGAGAATGGAATTGCGTTGGGGGTACTGACACAAAAGAGAGGAGGGAAGCGACAGCCAGTCGCATTCCTTTCTAAACTCTTGGATCCGGTATCACGAGGGTGGCCTGTATGTATTCAAGCGGTCGCAGCAACAGCAATATTAGTGGAAGAAAGTGGAAAATTGACATTTGGAGGTGACCTGGTAGTATCTACTCCCCACACGGTCCGGACAATACTAACTCAGAAGTCCAACCGGTGGTTGACTGACTCCAGGATCCTAAAGTACGAAGTGATACTTATGGAAAAAGTCGATTTGACCATTCTGACCGATAAGAATTTAAACCCTTCCCAGTTTTTATACTCGGCGGACGACGAGCAGGAAGGGCAGAGACCAGAACACTACTGTAGCGAAGTTATAGAACTGCAGACCAAGAGCAGGGAGGATTTGGAGGAGCAGCCTCTGGTAGAGGGAGAAAGGTGGTTTATAGACAGTTCTTCCCGCTGTATAAATGGAAAAAGATATAGTGGGTATGCCATAATAGGAGGAGAAGGATTTGAAGGAGTGGAGGCGGGCAGGTTGCCAGGTAGTTGGTCGGCTCAGTCATGTGAATTGTATGCCTTAATACGGGCCTTAGAATTGTTGGAGGGGAAGGAAGGAACGGTGTACACCGACTCCAAATATGCATTTGGAGTAGTGCACACGTTTGGGAGAATATGGAAAGAAAGGGGGATGATTACAGCAAGAGGAAAGGAGTTGGCACATGAGCAATTAATTGAGAAGGTGCTGGAAGCATTACATTTGCCAGAAAGGATAGCGGTGGTCCATGTGGCTGACACCAAAAGGGGAACTCATTAGAAGCAAGGGGAAATGAAGCGGCAGACGGAGCCGCCAAAAAGGCAGCGACAGAAGGAACAGTGAGGATGTTGTCTTTAATACCATTAAGGGAAGGAGTAGGAAAGATACCTGTATTCTCACAGGAGGAGGAGGATAAAATGAATGAGTTAGGGGCTCGGCGTTCCACTGACGGGAGGTGGTGGACGCCGGATGGGAAACAAATGTTAACCAAAGGATTAACTCGGGATTTGATGACACAACTGCACTCCCAGTCACATTGGGGAGCGCAGGCCCTGTGTGACACACTACTACGGACCTACGCTTGCCGAGGTATCTATACTTTGGCTAAGCAAACAGTCTCCGGTTGTGTGTTATGTCAGAGGGTTAACAAGAAGGTAATGAGAGCTGTCCCTGGTGGAGGACAACAATTGGCTATAAGACCCTTCCAGAGAATACAGGTAGATTTTACAGAACTTCCAAGAATACAAAGGTGGAAGTACCTCCTAATAGTTGTAGACCATTTCACCAGGTGGGTGGAAGCATTTCCCACGATAAATGCCACCGCTCAGGCAGTAACCCGGATATTATTAGAACAAATCATTCCCCGATACGGGGTCATCGAATCCATAGATTCCGACCGAGGAACACATTTTGCCTCTAAGGTTCACCTGTTGGTTTGCAGTACCTTGGGAATAAATTGGAAATTGCATACACCCTGGCACCCCCAGAGTTCTGGGCGAGTGGAAAGGATGAATGCAACCCTTAAAACACAGATAACTAAGTTAATGGAGGAAACCAGACTACCCTGGACTAAGTGTTTACCAATTGCATTATTAAGAATACGAACGGCACCCCGTAAAGATATTGCGGTGTCTCCCTACGAAATGTTGTTTGGGCTGCCCTATCTTGGAAAGGTAGAGGGCACGCCGACCTTCGAAGGCAGCGATGTGTTCCTGAGGAACTATTTACTGGCAGTGTCTCGTTCCCTTGCAGAATTAAAAATAAAAGGACTGTTGGCACAAAGTCCACCACTCGAGTTTCCAATACACGCTATAAAGGCCGGTGACTGGGTACTGATTAAAAGTTGGAAGGAGGGGAAACTGCAGCCCCGGTGGACTGGCCCATACCTGGTATTGCTGACAACGGAGACAGCAGTACGAACAAAAGAAAAAGGGTGGACACATGCGACCCGGGTTAAAGGACCCGTTGACCCGCCGTCAGTTCCTGAGAAAGACGATCAGTGGACGGTAAAACCAGGGAATAAGCCCCTGGCATTAACTTTCAGTAAGAAATAAGTGTATGAAACTAACAGCATGAAAGGAGCAGTTGTAGTATTACTAACTATATATGTAACCATTATAAGAAGTGTTAATAACTGTGATAAGTGCTACCATCCTATCAGATATGGAGGGCGAACAACCAGAGCATTTACCTATCATTCCCATGTAAGTGATGATTGCTACGACCTAAGGAATAGAGCTGTTTGTCAGGACGGAGGGAGGGGGTATTATGTAGTAGAAAATAAGGGACATGTAGGAAGTGTTGGGCACATTACCTGCCCAAAAGGGGAGAAGTGGATCTGCATGACCAAGGGAGGACAGTTAGACATCCCTTCCCGAGCCAGGGAGGAAACATTAGACAGAAATAAGGAGGTAGTGATAGGGAAGTTAGCAGAAGCAGTAGTCAACAAACCTCCCCCACCTTCCCAGCCTCAACTGCACCAGACTATGTATGATGAAATAAAGCAGCAGATTGAGATCCCCGAAGTGGGGAGAAACCTGTTTGTGGACTTGGCCCTCCGGATAGCCAGAACCCTGAATGTGACTAATTGTTGGGTTTGTGGAGGACCGCTGATGAGCTCACGCTGGCCATGGAGAGGATCTATCATTGAGGTATGGGACCTGATAAAGTGGAATTTGACGGTGGGGAGAGATCGAAGTCCCCAGGAATGGGTCCTGACACACACCCCGGTTGGAACTGAGTGTATCGCCAGGCCCTGGGCAAAGGATGCCATCCTAGTAGGCAGCAGCCCCTGCCAGCGCATCATCACCCAGTGGCCAAATCAATCCCGAGTGTGGTGGCCAGAGGAACCTCAATGGTATCCCACTGTAAAGGATGAAGGAAACTGTACTGAAGACTGGATGAAGACTGATGGAAGCGAATCGACTGGATTATGGAATTGCACCGGGAACAACCCTTACCAGGGAATCCCAGTGTTGCAGGACATATGGGACAATGTTACCTCTAGTGGACCTGCCCCTGAAGGACTGCTATGGATATGCGGACACAAGGCATACTCGGTATTGCCAGAAAAATGGAGTGGGACTTGTTTAATTGGACTGGTACAACCAGGGTTTTTTCTGTTGACCACTGAGGAGGGGCGGTCGCTAGGAACACCCATCTTTGACGATCTACACCGAACGAAGAGAGGAATGGACATTGGAAAATGGGAAAATGATGAGTGGCCACCTGCAAGAATCATCTCATATTATGGACCAGCCACTTGGGCACAGGACGGATCCTGGGGCTACCGGACCCCAGTGTATATGTTAAATCGGATCATAAGACTACAGGCAGTGCTGGAAGTAATTACTAACCAGACTGCATCTGCACTAGAGATGTTGGCGAAGCAGCAGACACAGATGAGAACAGCGATATACCAAAACCGTTTGGCCTTAGAGGGAGGTATATGCGGAAATTCAACCTCTCTAATTGCTGCCTAAACATAGATGACAACGGGCAAGCAGTAATGGATATATCAGAAGGAATCAGAAAAATAGCACATGCCCCGGTACAGAGATGGAACACAATCATGGGAGCAGGATGGTGGGATTACATCTTAGGAGGAGCCTGGTGGAAAGCGGTGGGACTGGTGATTTTATGGGCATTAGCTGCGTTGATCATTATCCCCTGTTGTATACCATGTCTCAGGGTTCTTATAACTAGAAGTATAAGCCAAATGCAGGCAGTTGTAGTCCCCATGGGGGAGAAAGGGGGCGTCCAGAAGATAATGAAAATGAGACCGAGAGAGGGCCCAGAGGAAAGAGAGATAAAAAGAATGTTATTAGCTTTGGAACAGCAGGAAGTCTAGGAATGGGGTTTAATACAGGATGCGTAGCAAAAGTAAAAGGGAGGATTGTGAGGGATAAGATGATTAAACCACCACCATTGTGAGGGGCCGAACGGTTAAAGTCACCGACCTTGTGATGGGCCGAGTAACTGGAAACACCAACCTTGTGATTCGAACAAACAGTCAGACCTTCAGAGCTGTTGATAACATTGTCCCATAACAAGATGAGGTAAGGAATGTAACTGACAACACAGAAGCTATTCTTTAGGTCAAAGGCAATTAAGTAGGTTAGGGCAACAGATACTGCGCATGCTTAATCAGTTAAATGAATATTAACTTTACGCCCCTCATGACAAAGAACCTAATTTTAATGTACATGCGATGTATGATGTGGGAGGAGAGGGAATGATTGATGACGCACGGAGGAGAGGGTTGGAAGATTGTGAACCTCGGTACCCTGATTGGAAGGGGTCAGAAGGGGAGGCGTCCGATCAATAAAGACTGTATACTGAATTGTATAAAACAAGACGTTTTTCCTTTGCTCGGTGTCTCAACTTGGAGAGGCACCCAATTCTGCAGACTCGCAAATAAAGCATTTCTTGTTTCCACGATTTAGTCTCTGAGTAGTGATTGTGAGCACAAACAGTATATCTCACAGGGGGGAGGGTACGATAGGGGAGGGGAGAAAAAGAGAGGGTGGAGAGTGAGTGAGGAAAGGAGTGAGGAGAGAGAAAGGGAGGGGGGGGGGAGTGAGGGGGGAGAGGGAGAGAGATTGCGAGGAGGGAGAGAACGAGAGAGAGGATGGGGAGGGAGAGAGATAAGGGGATAGAGAGAGGGAGGGTGGGGAGGGATAGATGGAGAGAGAGAAGGGGATAGAGAGAGAGGGGGAGAGGGGGGGGAAGGAGAGATGGAGAGAGAGAGAGAGAAGGGGACAGAGAGAGAGAGGGTGGGGGGAGAGTTGGAAAGAGAGAAGGGATTATGGAGAGGGGGAGGGAGAGATGGAGAGAGAGAAGGGTATAGACAGAGAGTGGAAAGGGGAGGGGAGAGGGGGAGAGAGAGAACGATTGGCAGGAGAAAAAGGAGAGAGTGGGAGAGATGGAGAGAGAGAGAGAAGGAGATGGAGAGAGAGAGAGAGAGAGAGAGGGTGGGGAGGGAGGGAGAGATGGAAAGAGAGAAGGGGATAGAGAGTGAGAGGATGGGGAGGGATAGATGGAAAGAGAGAAGGGATAGAGAGAGAGAGGGTGGGGAGGGAGAGATGGAGAGAGAGAGTGGGGAGGGGGAGGGAGAGAGAGAAGGGGATAGAGAGTGTGGGGAGGTCGAGAGAGGGATTGAGTAGAGAGAGAAGGAGAGAGAGAGAGGGAGGCAGATTGAAAGAGATAGAGGGGTGGAGAGAAGGGAGGGAGAGAGAGAGGGGGGGTCGTTGAAGAGAGAGAGTTTGGAGGGGAGAGGGAGAGAGAGATATCTGAGCGGTGGGGGGCCGAGAGGGGCAGGAATAAGTGGAGAGGTTCAGAGAGAGAGAGGAGACAGTCCGAGGGAGGGAGGGGTGAGAGGCTTGGGGTTGGAAAAAGGGATGAAGTGAGTAGCGTGGGGAAGCAGGGAGCAAAGCGAGGGGGAGGGGTTCAAGGAGGAGTGGGTTTGGTGCCGAGGGGGATGAATGGGTAGGGCAGGGAACTGGGGGGGCAAAGGGGTCAAGTGAGTCAAGGAAGGGGGTAGGGAGCCGGGTGGGCGTTCACACTGTTTGGTGGTGGGGAGGAGGGGGCAGGGAGCAAAGGGGGGTAAGGAGCAGGAGGTGGCAGGGGTAAGGGGCAGGGAGCCACAGGTGTTGCAGTTTAGGAAGTCAAAGCAGGGCAGGATCTTCACTGTGAATGGCGGGGCGCTGGGGCAATTGACAATAGGTGCAGGAGTAGGCCATTCGCCCCTTTGAGCCAGCACCGCCATTCAATGTGATCATGGCTGATCATTCCGAATCAGTACCCCGTTCCTGCCTTTTCCCTTTATCCCTTGACTCCGCTATCCTTTATAGTCCTATCTAGCTCTCTCTTGAATGTATCCAGAGAACCGGCCTCCACCGCCCTCTGAGGCAGAGAATTCCACAGACTCACAAATTTCCGTGAGAAAAAGTGTTTCCTCGTCTCCGTTCTAAATGGTTTACCCCTTATTCTTAAACTGTGTGTGTGGCCCCTGGTTCTGGACTCCCCCAACACCGGGAACATGTTTCCTGCCTCTAGCGTGTCCAATCCCTTAACAATCTTATATGTTTCAATAAGATCCCCTCATCCTTCTAAACTCCAGCGTACAAGCCCAGCCGCTCCATTCTCTCAGCATATGACTGTCCCGCCATCCCGGGAATTAACTTTGTAAACCTACGCTGCTCTCCCTCAACAGCAAGAATGTCCTTCCTCAAATTAGGGGGCCAAAACAGCACACACTACTCCAGGCGTGGTCTCACTAGGACTCTGTACAACTCTGCGCCTTGCGGAATGAGTGGAGCCGAGGGATCTAGGAGTGAGGGAACGAGTTGCGCCGAAGGGACTCTTTCTAACGCTGTATCACTCTTATGACAAAGTGCTGGAGTAACTCAGCGGGTCAGGCAGCATCTGTGGAGAAGATAGACACAAAGTGCTGGAGTAACTCAGCGGGTCAGGCAGCATCTGTGGGAGAGATACCCCTAGTGCTGGAGTAACCTCAGCGGGTCAGGCAGCATCTTGAAGAAGACATGCTGGAGTAACTCAGCGGGTCAGGCAGCATCTGTGGAGCGAAGGCATGGGTGGCGTTTTGGGTCGTCACACTTCTTTGGTTTAGTTTAGTTTAGAGATGCAGCGCGGAAACAACAGGTCTTTCGGCCCATGGAGTCCGCGCCGACCAGCAAAAGCTTCACCGGGTCCAGCAACCTGCTGAAGCACCAGCGCACCCACACCTGGGAGCGCCCCTACACCCTGTTCGGCAAGGACTTCACCCGCTCCACCGGCTGCTGTCCCACCAGCGGGTTCACGCCGGCGACAGTCCCGTCCCCAGCCCGGTGTGTGGAGAGCGCTTTGCCATGGCCTCCCACGCCCTGTCTCACCAGCACGTGCACACCAGTGGCCCGCCCTACGACTGCCCGTACTGTGGCAGGTCGTTTGACAGCTCGTGGGGGTTGCGGCAGCACCGGCGGGCCCACGCCGGCGAGCAGCTGCTCCCACTGTGACAAGAGAGCATGGGGGCTGCGGGAGCACCAGCCGATACACACCGGAGACCCTTTGGGTGCGGTGAGTGTGGCAAGGGTTTCACCTATCCATGTTCCCCACAGATGCTGTCTGACCCGTTGAGTTACTCCAGCAATCTGTGAGACATCACCTATCCATGTTCTCCACAGATGCTGCCTGACCCGCTGAGTTACTGCAGCATTACGTATTAGAGTCATAGAGTGATACAGTGTGGAAACAAGACCTTCGGTCGAACTTGCCTACACCGACCAACGTCCTGGCTACACTAGTCCCACCTGCCTGCATTTGGTCCATATCCCTCGAAACTTGGCCCGTCTATAACTATTTCTTAAATGTTGGGATAGTCCCAGCCTCAACTACCTCCACCGGCAGCTTGTTCCATACACCCACCATTCTCTGTTGAAAAGTTACCCCTCAGATTCTTGTTAATTCTTTTCCCCTTCACCTTGAACCCATGTCCTCTGGTCTTCGATTCCTCCACTCAGGGCAAGAAACTCTGTGCATCTAATTAAATTGTGTTCTATGCAAGATTCCAGCATCTGCAGTTTCTTGTGTCTCCCTCACCTGTATCCACCTATCACTTCTGAAGAAGGGTCTCAGCCTGAAACTTCACCCATTCCTTCTCTCTAGTGATGCTGCCCGTCCCGCTGAGTTACTCCAGCATTTTGTATCCACCTATCACTTGCCAGGCTTTGTCCAGCCCCCAACTCTCTTTTCCGGCTTCCTCCCCCCACCCTCTCCAATCAGTCTGAAGAAGGGTCCTGACTCAAAACGTCGTCGGTCCATTCCCTCTAAAGCGGTGGAGGAACTCAGTGGGTCAGGCGGCATCTGTAGAGGGAAGGCAATCTAAGGCAACCACTCCCACCTCTCCTTTCCGACTTTCTCCACCCCCCACAGCAAGCAGTCTGAAGAAGGATCCTGACCTAGAATGTTGCCTGTCCATGCTCTCCAGAGGTGCAAGTTACTCCAGGAGATTGTGTCGCATTTTGTAAACCAGCATCTGCTGTTCCTTGTATCTAGACCCGGCGGGCATTTCACCTTCACTTGCGCCCAGTCCGCCAAGGCCTGTTGAATCTCCCGGTTGCCAACCATTTTAACTCCCCTTCCCACTCCCACACTGATCTTTCTGTCCAGGGCCTCCTCCATTGCCAGAGTGAGGTGACACACAAAATGGAGGAACAGCACCTCATAGCTTACAGCCCAAATGACATGAACACATAGAAACATAGAAAATAGGTGCAGGAGTAGGCCATTCGACCCTTCGAGCCTGCACCGCCATTCAATATGATCATGGCTGATCATCCAACTCAGTATCCTGTACCTGCCTTCTCTCCATACCCCCTCATCCCTTTCGCCACAAGGGCCACATCTAACTCCCTCTTAAATATAGCCAATGAACTGGCCTCAACTACCTTCTGCGGCAGACAATTCCAGAGATTCACCACTCTCTGTGAGAAAAAAGTTTTCCTCATCTCGGTCCTAAAAGATTTCCCCCTTATCCTTAAACTGTGACCTCTTGTTCTGGACTTCCCCAACATCGGCAACAATCTTCCTGCATCTAGCCTGTCCAACCCCTTAAGAATTTTGCAGGTTTCTATAAGAACCCCCCTCAATCTTCTAAATTCTAGCGAGTACAAACCGAGTCTAACCAGTCTTTCTTCATCTGAAAGTCCTGACATCCCAGGAATCAGTCTGGTGAACCTTCTCTGTACTCCCTCTATGGCAAGAATGTATTTCCTCAGATTAGGAGACCAAAACTGTACGCAATACTCCAGGTGTGGTCTCACCAAGACCCTGTACAACTGCAGTAGAACCTCCCTGCTCCTATACTCAAATCCTTTTGCTATGAATGCTAACATACCATTCGCCTTCTTCACTGCCTGCTGCACCTGCATGCCTACTTTTAATGACTGGTGTACCATGACACCCAGGTCTCGTTGCATCTCCCCCTTTCCTAATCGGCCACCATTCAGATAACAGTCTACTTTCCTGTTTTTGCCACCAAAGTGGATAACCTCACATTTATCCACATTATACTGCATCTGCCATGCATTTGCCCACTCACCCAGCCTATCCAAGTCACCTTGCAGCCTCCTAGCATCCTCCTCACAGCTAACACTGCCCCCCAGCTTGTGTCATCCGCAAACTTGGAGATGTTGCATTCAATTCCCTCGTCCAAATCATTAATATATATCGTAGATAGCTGGGGTCCCAGAACTGAGCCTTGCGGTACCCCACTAGTCACTGCCTGCCATTGTGAAAAGGACCCATTTACTCCTACTCTTTGCTTCCTGTCTGCCAGCCAGTTCTCTATCCACATCAATACTGAACCCCCAATACCGTATGCTTTAAGTTTATATACGAATCTCTTATGTGGGACGGGACCTTGTCGAAAGCCTTCTGAAAGTCCAGGTATAACCCATCCACTGGTTCTCCCTTATCCACTCTACTAGTTACATCCTCGAAAAATTGTATAAGATTTGTCAGATGATTTACCTTTCATAAATCCATGCTGAATTTGTCCAATGATTTCACCACTTTCCAAATGTGCTGCTATCCCATCTTTAATAACTGATTCTAGCAGTTTCCCCACTACCGACGTTAGACTAACTGGTCTGTAATTCCCCGTTTTCTCTATCCCTCCTTTTTTTTAAAGTGGTGTTACATCAGCTACCCTCCAATCCTCAGGAACTACTCCAGAATCTAAAGAGTTTTGAAAGATTATCACTAATGCATCCACTATTTCTGGGGCTACTTCCTTAAGTACTCTGGGATGCAGTCTATCTGGCCCTGGGGATTTATCGGCCTTTAATCCATTCAATTTACCTAACACCACTTCCCGGCTAACCTGGATTTCACTCAGTTCCTCCATCTCATTTGACCCCCGGTCCCCTGCTATTTCCGGCAGATTATTTATGTCTTCTTGTGAAGACAGAACCAAAGTAGTTATTCAATTGGTCTGCCATGTCCTTGTTCCCCATGATCAATTCACCTGTTTCTGACTGCAAGGGACCTACATTTGTTTTAACTAATCTTTTTCTCTTCACATATCTATAAAAGCTTTTGCAGTCAGTTTTTATGTTCCCTGCCAATTTACTTTCATAATCTATTTTCCCTTTCCTAATTAAGCCCTTTGTCCTCCTCTGCTGGTCTCTGAATTTCTCCCAGTCCTCTGGTAGGCTGATTTTTCTGGCTAATTTGTACGCTTCATCTTTTGTCTTGATAATATCCCTGATTTCCCTTGTTATCCACGGATGCACTACCTTCTCTGATTTATTTTTTTGCCAATCTGGGATGAACAATTGTTGTAGTTCATCCATGCAGTCTTTAAATGCCTTCCATTGCATATCCACCTTCAACCCATTAATAATCAATCTCCAGTCTATCTTGGCCAATTCACGTCTCATACCCTCAAAGTTACCTTTCTTTAAGTTCAGGACCCTTATTTCTGAATTAACAATGTCACTCTCCATCCTAATGAAGAACTCAACCATATTATGGTCACTCTTGTCCAAGGGGCCACGCACAACAAGACTGCTAACTAACCCTTCCTCATTACTCAATACCCAGTCTAGAATAGCCTGCTCTCTCGTTGGTTCCTCTACACGTTGGTTTAGAAAACTATCCCGCATACATTCCAAGAAATCCTCTTCCTCAGCACCCTTGCCAATTTGATTCACCCAATCTATATGTAGATTGAAGTCACCCATTATAACGGTTTTGCCTTGTTGCACGCATTTCTGATTTCCTGTTTGATGCCATCCCCAACTCCACTACTACTGTTAGGTGGCCTGTACACAACGCCCACTAGAGTTTTCTGCCCCTTAGTGTTTCGCAGCTCTACCCATATCGATTCCACATCCTCAAAGCTAATGTCCTTCCTTTCCATTGCGTTAATCTGCTCTCTAACCAGCAACGCTACCCCACCTCCTTTCCCTTTCTGTCTATTGGAGTGCATACTGTCGTTGTGTACTTGGGCAAGACGCTTCACCCACCTTTGCCTGTGTGTGAATGTGTGTGAATGTGTGTGAGTGATTGGTGGTGGTCGGAGTGGCCGTAGGCGCAGATTGGCAGCCACGCTTCCGTCAGTCTGCCCCAGGGCAGCTGTGGCTACAGAAGTAGCTTACCACCACCGAGTGTGACTGAGGAGTGAATGAATAATGCGATGTAAAGCGTCTTGAGTATTAGAAAGGCGCTATATAAATCCAATCCATTATTATTATTATTATTATTATTATTATCATTATTATTATTATTATTATTATTATCCCTCCTGAATATTGAATATCCCTGGATGTTCAGCTCCCAGCCTTGGTCACCCTGGAGCCATGTCTCCGTGATCCCAACTATATCATAGTCATTAATAGCTATCTGCACATTCAACTCACCCACCTTATTACGAATGCTCCTTGCATTGAGACACAAAGCCTTCAGGCTTGTTTTTACAACACTCTTACCCCTTATACTATTATGCTGAAAAGTGGCCCTTTTTGATTTTTGTCCTGGATTTGCCTGCCTGCCACTTTTACTTTTCACCTTGCTACCTATTGCTTCTACCCTCATTTTACACCCCTCTGTCTCAACGCTCACACATTTAAGAAACTCTTTCCCTTTAACTCCATCCTCCACTATTCCATTCGACACCCCACCCCCCTTATTCAGTTTAAAACCGTAGCAGTGGCAAACCTGCCTGCCAGAATGCTGGTCCCACACCTGTTAAGATGCAATCCGTCCCTTTTGTACAGTTCCCCCTTACCCCAAAACAGATCCCAGTGATCTAAGAATCTAAATCCCTGCCCCGTGCACCAGTTCCTCAGCCACACGTTCAGGTCCCGTATCTCCCTGTTCCTGCTCTCGCCAGCACGAGGAACTGGAAGCAAACCGGAGATAACAACCCTGGAGGTCCTGCTTTTCAGCATTTTTCCGAGCTCTCTAAAGTCACGCTGCAGAATATTCATCCCCTTCTTTCCGACATCGTTTGTGCCGACATGCACTACCACTTCCGGCTGTTCACCTACGCCCTTGAGGATTTTCTGCACTCTGTCCGTGACATCCTGGATCCTGGCACCAGGAAGGCAGCACACCATCCTCGCATCCCGTCTGTTGCCGCAGAAACCCCTGTCCATACCTCTCACAATGGAGTCTCCCACTACAATGGCGTTGCCTGACTTAGGCCTCTTTGGTTTTGGCTCAACAGCCCTATTCGCATCGCAAGCCAGTCCGCCGCTCAGTGTAAGCACGTCTTCTGTCCCGACTGCTTCTAAGTGGGTGAACCAGTTCACAAGAGGTACAACACCCGGGGACGTTGGCATTGCATGCTTCCCTCCCTTTTTCACTGTCTCCCACCTTCTCTCTTCCAGTACCTTAGGTGTAACAATCTTACTGTAGGACATGTCGAGGAATGATTCCGTTTCTCGGACGAACCTGAGGTCATCCACTTGCTTCTCCAGTTCCCCAACACGGTCCTTCAGGAGCTCTACCTGGATGCACTTGCCACATTTGTAGTAGCCAGAGGCACCAGCAGTATCCTTGACCTCCCACATACTGCAAGCACCACACTGAATTAGCTTGCCTGACATCTCCTTCTTTCGTCTCTCCCTCTGCAGTGTTTTGCGTAGTCTCCTCTCCTAAGACTCTCGAGCCAAAGACTCGCACGTCTCTCACAGGGCCGCTCACTCACTGCCGCTCCGCAAGAGCAATCTTGCTTATATTGACTGATAAATTGCCTAATTTACCAATTTACAAACCAAATTCCTCAGTTTTCAACTGTTTTCCCGGCACTGACTCACTTCTCCCCCCCCCCCCCCCCCCCCCCCGACTCCATGAGTCCATAGAAAGGTCCAGACCCGACACGTCGCCTGGCCATTCCCCTCCAAAGTGCCGGTAGAACTCAGCAGGTCAGCCAAGCAACAGTACCAGCATCTTCTCATTCATGATGATGATGGCGGGACTGACATATGTTGAAAGAATGGGTTGACTGGGTTTGTATTCACTGGAATTCAGAAGGATGAGCGAGTACCTTATAGAATCGTATAAAATTAGTGAGAGATTGGACAGGGTAGATGTAGGAAACATGTTCCCCATGTTGGGGGAGTCCAGAACTGTTAAGGTCCATTCCTTAAAACAGTCAACTCACAATAAGTTAGTTCAACCAACACAAGCTTTACTGATCATTTAGCCGGCGAGAGTGCCAGGGGATACAAAGTCAAGTATGCAACACATACTTAACCCTCCTGGGCCATCACTCTAATGAACAAAGACAAACAGCATCTTTTTATAGTATTTTGGAAACGTAGTCATATGTTTATACATAGTTGGAGCAATGACGTCTAACACATCAATCACAGAGTATACCCATTCAAAGCATTCTTGTCACTAACACAATACTTCTCATGCTATGGTTATATCGATCACAAACTAAGTTACAAACCCCCAAACAACAGGAACATAGTCAAAGGTCTATCATCTGCAGTACCGTCTTAAACAATGTAAGGATCTGTATCAATTACCTGCAAAGGTCCCTGTTTACGGAGACCCAACTCCAAAGGAAACACATCCTCTCTCAAGGCTTCTGTTGGCAGAAGCCAGCACCTTCTCAGGAAACACATCCTCTCCCACCGCTGTCAATTTCCTTTGCTTGGGCACAACAGGAAGCAGCTTGGATGCAGTTTGAATGCTGGCCTCCAATTTCCTGATCACCCAGCTCATATACAGCACAGAATTAAAGCTTCAGAACCCAAAATACAAAGAAGTCAAATTAATCTTTACTTAATAAAATACCTTATGTTATAATTTGTATTATATAATAGGATATTATCAGAACCAGGGGCCACCATTTAAGAATAACGGGTAGGTCGTATAGGACTGAGATGAGGAAAAACATTTTCACCCAGAGAGTTGTGAATCTGTGGAATTCCCTGCCACAGAAGGCAGTGGAGGCCAATTCACTGGATGTTTTTCAAGTTGTATTTGAGTTACCATACAGCCATACTAAGTAAAAAGGAACAAGATTATCTGAATGGTGGCCGATTAGGAAAAGGGGAGATGCAACGAGACCTGGGTGTCATGGTACACCAGTCGTTGAAAGTAGGCATGCAGGTGCAGCAGGCAGTTAAGAAAGCGAATGGTATGTTAGCATTCATAGCAAAAGGATTTGAGTATAGGAGCAGGGAGGTTCTACTGCAGTTGTACAGGGTCTTGGTGAGACCACACCTGGAGTATTGCGTACAGTTTTGGTCTCCTAATCTGAGGAAAGACATTCTTGCCATAGAGGGAGTACAGAGAAGGTTCACCAGACTGATTCCTGGGATGTCAGGACTTTCATATGAAGAAAGACTCGATAGACTCGGGTTGTACTCGCTAGAATTTAGAAGATTGAGGGGGGATCTTATGGAAACGTACAACATTTTTAACGGGTTGGACAGGCTAGATGCAGGAAGATTGTTCCCGATGTTGGGGAAGTCCAGAACAAGGGGTCACAGTTTAAGGATAAGGGGGAAATCTTTTAGGACCGAGATGAGAAAAAAAAAATTCACACACATAGAGAGTGGTGAATCTGTGGAATTCTCTGCCACAGAAGATTGTTGAGGCCACAGTTCATTGGCTATATTTAAGAGGGAGTTAGATGTGGCCCTTGTGGCTAAAGGGATCAGGGGGTATGGAGAGAAGGCAGGTACAGGATACCGAGTTGGATGATCAGCCATGATCATATGAATGGCGGTGCATGCTCGAAGGGCCGAATGGCCTACTCCTGCACATATTGTCTATGTTTCTATGTTTCTATAATTAGTTAGTCAAGTCGTCACATTTATTTATATAACACATTTACAAAACAACTCTCGTTGGCCAAAGTGCTTTACATTTGTTATAAGAATAGTATAAACCAGTGGTTCCCAACCTTTTATTAGCTCATGGCCTCCTTGGTGCTCTTTAAATGTTTCTGTGCCCCCACCACCCCTCCCCCGACATTATTAGCGGAAAAAAGGTGGCACCTTTCATTGAACCTTAATCCCCACATTTTTCTGTGGCCCCCCTGAGATTTGCCATATATGGCTCCAGGTTGGGAATCACTGGTATAAACAAAAAAACTACATACATATATACATATAGCCCTCGCTCAGAGGACGCCAAGGAAGGCTTGAGAGCATAGATAAGTTTTTCCAAGTTAGTTAGTTGCCCAATTGTAGCTAATTACAAAATTCAATTACTAGATCTAAACATCTATTTGGACTACGCAGTTGCAGCATGGGACCCATACACAAATAAAAACATTTCTTTCATCGAACGTGTCCAAAGACAGGCAGCTCGATTTGTTACTAACACCTATGGGAGAGAAGCGAGTGTCACCAAACTTCTGAATTCTCTGGGGTGGAACCCTCTCCAAGACAGACGTGGAGCTCACCGTTTGACCTGTTTTTACAAACTGTTAAATGGTCAGCTCGACATAGATTACAAGACCTACACCAAACCCAAACCAATTAGGAGCAGACGAGGGCATTCGATCCAATTTGTGATCCCAGCTACAAAGACAGATGTGTACAGCAATTCGTTCTTCCCCCGCACAATTAAAGCATGGAATAATCTCCACCCAGCTATAGTTACCCAACCAGATGCAACTAAATTTAAAGTAGCTCTTTCTTCCCAATAACCCTTTCTGGCTTAAGTCTTCCCTCCACCACCTCCAGTTTAAATTCCATTTGGAATATAGGGAGGTTTCACGGCAGTGGGGTCACGACCCATGACCCGTACTGTTGCTACGCTACTCCAAATGGATTACACGCGATGAACTGCAGGTAGGCACTTACCATTGTTTCCAGCGTAGCGGGCCCGTTAAAACCCCACCGTTGAAATCGTCCATTTTTGCGCTGTAAATAATGATGGAAATCGGGATAAGCGTGAGAGACATTTAGCCTACTTCAGAATTCCAAAAGTGAGGAGAAATGACGGTAGATAGAAGCGAGAGCTGAAGGGACAACAACAGCCAGAGTGCTTGGCGAACATTGGCCGTTTGCTCACTGCATTGCATCAACTAAGGCATTAGTTGTGTTTTTTCTTAATTCCTTTGGCATCTAAAAAGTTTCAGAAGTGATAAATTTGGCTGTAATTTTTTTAAATCGCCATGGTTCCCAAGTGGGTTTTTACATACAAAATGAAAACGCATCTGAAGAAAAATTTACAGCCAGATTTATGACTTCTGAGAATATTTAGATACCAAAGGAATCAAGAAAAAACACAAATAATGCCTTACTTGATGAAATGCAGTGAGCAAACCGTATTACACTCGATCCCGGGCGGATAAACTGTATTACACGCGCTCCCGGGCGGATAAGGCTCGGCCTCCAGCTGTTGACACTCCCGCCCGTCACCTTCTCAATTGTCGACGGCTATCGACCCCCCCCCCCCTCAATTGGCCGGGCCGTCTGTCCGTCTCCCTCCTCCTCCAATGAGCAACGACAGGTGGCAGGACAACGACCATTGGCCCTTCCATCCGTCAGTCTCCCATCCTCCTCTAATGCGCGCGGTCGGGACAACCCTCAGACCCTACCCCCCTCCTCATTGGATGATCCGTCCGCCCCTCTCCCGTCTCCATCCAACCAGCAACGACAGGTACACAAAATTGCTGGGGAAACTCAGCGGGTGCAGCAGCATCTATGGAGCGAAGGAAATAAGCGACGTTTCGGGCCGAAACCCTTCTTCAGACTGATGGGGGGTGGGGAAAGAAAGAAGGAAAAAGGGAGGAGGAGGAGGAGCCCGAGGGCGGGCGGATGGGAGGGTGGGAGGAGACAGCTAGAGGGTGAAGGAAGGGGAGGAGACAGCACGGGCTAGCCAAATTGGGAGAATTCAATGTTGATGCCATAAGGACGCAAGGACCCCAGACGGAATATGAGGTGCTGTTCCTCCAATTTCCGCTGTTGCTCACTCTGGCAATGGAGGAAATTGTCGACAGGTGGCGGGACAGCCTCCAACCCCCGCCTATTGGATGATCCGTCCGCCCATCACTCAGTACCCATCCAATCAGAACCTATGGGAGGCGGGATCTCCGTCCACCCATTGGCCGGGACCGCCGTCGGTCCTCGCGTCCTCGTCCAATCAGCGCGGATGGGGGGGGGGGCGGGACCTTGCGACAGTTGGTGCCCGGAGGCGAGGCAATCACCGACTCCCCCCCCCTCCGCCCCCCCCCCCCACACCCCACACAGCTGTGGATCGTCGCTCATTCACCCACCCCCCCACCCACACGAACCCGCACCGACTGTCGACCATCGCTCCCGGGCGGGCGGACAGACCACACTGTTGACGTCAATGGGAGACTGACTGCCAGTAGTCAAGATGGCCGCCTCTGGCTTCACTCGCATTGACGTCAATGGGAGACTGACTGACTGACTGCCAGTAGTCAAGATGGCCGCCGGGATCCCACCAACTGTCGCCGCTCGCGCTCCCTCAGCCGTTGCCGCCCGTTATTTCCCGCCGTTTCCAGAAGGTTCTTCACCAACGGTCGCTCGCTCGCGCGCTCGGTCACTGGGAGTTCGCTTCTCCACGACCGACCTTCACATTCCCGCTGGAAATGAGTTGAATAAACACAGGTGGGAAGTTTAAATCATCTTGAATGACAACAACGTGTAGTAGACAGACAGACAGACAGAGGTTGTTAGTTGTTAGTTCAGGTTGTTAGGATGGGAAACTGAGGTGGGGGAGAGATAGAAAGAGAGAAAGAGAGGAGAAAGAGAGGGAAGAGAGGGCGGAGAGAGAGAAAGAGAAGGTGGGGAGGGGGGGGAGAGAAAGAGAGAGATTTATCACCCCCCACCCTCTCTTGAATTTAGAAGATTGAGGGGGGATCTTATAGAAACTTACAAAATTCTTAAGGGGTTGGACAGGCTGGATGCAGGAAGATTGTTCCCGATGTTGGGGAAATCCAGAACAAGGGGCCAGTTTAAGGATAAGGGGGAAATCTTTTAGGACCGAGATGAGGAAAACAGAGAGTGGTGAATGTGTGGAATTCTCTGCCACAGAAGGTAGTTGAGGCCACAGTTCATTGTCTATATTTAAGAGGGAGTTAGATGTGGCCCTTGTGGCTAAAGGGATCAGGGGGTATGGAGAGAAGGCAGGTACAGGATACTGAGTTGGATGATCAGCCATGATCATATTGAATGGCGGTGCAGGCTCGAAGGGCCGAATGGCCTCTACTCCTGCACCTGTTGTCTATGTTTCTATCACTAACTAACGGCAATAAGTCACCAATCTACACCCACTATCACAACACTGGGCCACAAAAACACCGCCTTTTGTTGTTGTTTGTGTAGAAAATCTGTTTATTTTTGATTACATTCATTATTTCCATTTGAACCATTTTAAAAAGGTCAAGGCTTTTCTGTTTCCCCCCAATTTATTTCGATATTTATATTTGGATAATTCTTTGTGAAAAGATTATTGCATAAATGTTTAAAAACGTCGCGTTTATTAGATCCGCTGATTTAGACTGAAAATGCTTTTCTAAAAATTTACCTTGAACGATTATTTTTTACAAAATTGCTTATTTTTGAATGTTAAAATCCCCACTGCTCTCTCCTTTCTATTTTCTGTTACAAACGTTGCCGTTATTGATGTTATTTCCCGTTTATATCCCCGCTGCGATCTGTCGTCAAAGTCACAAAACTCACGTGTGGCGGCCGCTCGGCAGCGAGTAAACGGATTGACGGCGACACAGAGACGTGGATCTCCTCTCCTCCCCCCTCTCTCTCTCTCTTCCCCCCTCCCCCTGTCTCTTTCTTCCCCCATCCCCCTCTCTGTCTCTTCCCCTCCTCTCTCTCCCTCTGTCTCCCCCTCTCTCTCCTCCCCTCTATCTCCCCCTCCCCCTCTCTGTCTCCCCCTCCCTCTCTGTCTCTCCCCCCTCCCTCTCTGTCCCCACTCTCCCCCCTCTCCCTCTCTCTCCCCCTCTCCCTGTCTCTCTCCCCCCTCTCCCTCTGTCTCTCCCCCTCTGTCTCTCCCCCCTCTCCCTCTCCTCTTACCCCCATCCTCTCTCCTTCACCTCTGAACATTAATAGCCCATTATTAATCTGTTATTTGCACTTATTCAGTTTATTTATCATGTGTGTATTACATATAATGGTATATGGACACACTGATCTGTTCTGTATTCATGCCTACTATGTTCTGTTGTGCTGAAGCAAAGCAAGAATTTCATTGTCCTATCAGGGACACAGGACAATAAACCCTCTTGAATCTCTCTCTCGCTCTCTCCCCCCCCCCCCCCCCTCCCCCCCCCCCCCCCCTCTCCCGCCTCTTTACCTCCCCCTCTCTCTCGCCCCCCTCTCTCCTCTATCTCCCCTCCCTCCCCCCCCTCTCTCGCTCTCTCTCACCCCTCTATCCCTCTCCCGTCCCATTTATCTCTCTCTGCCCCTCGAGATAGGGCGGGATAGGGTAAAAGGAGCCAATGAATAATATTAATATTTCATTAGACTCTCTTCACTCTACCTGCTGTACTTGTGCTTGGCTTGGCCGTATTTATGTACAGTATTACCTGATTAGATTGGATAGCATGCAAACAAAATATTTTCACTGTTTCTCAGTACATGTGACAATAATAAGTGCCGGCAGTAGTACAGCTGGTAGAACCGCTGGCTCACGGCGCCGGAGACTCGGGTTCGATTCTAATCACGGCCACTGTTTGTGTGGAGTTTGCATGCTTTTCCTATGACGGCGTGTGTTTCCTCCCACGTCCATATGGCATGCTGGCATGAACATCAATTGCCCTCTGTAAATGTGCTCCTAATATGCAGAACGTGAGATAACAAAACTAGTGTGAGCGGGTGATGGATTGATGATTGGCATGGACTCGCTGGGCCGAAGGGCCTGTTTGCATACTGTGCCTCTGAACTCTGAATGCTAAAGCTAAAGTGTGAGAATAAGTTGCGTTTAATGTCGCAACGGTGTATTCTGTCAAAATGTGTCGACATTGTGTCCATCCAGAATCAAGAAGAGAATGCACCCGTGGGATTGAACAGTGGGAGAGGGACAATTGTTGTGAGTTAGCGCATTGTTTAGATGCCGCAGGGAATAAGTTACAGCAACAGCCTGGGGACCATTGTCAGGGCAAGTCGAGGATCACAGCCGGGTCTCCCTCCCTCCGTGCAGGGTGCGGGTAGATCCGGCTCGTGGCCTGACAGCAACCCGCTGATCGGAGCGCCTCATCTCCGTCATGTGGTCTGCCTTTTAGCAGAGTGGGGGTGGTGACAGCTATGGGTGGAGGAAAACAGACAACACTTGATAATTCCATTATTTTGATTCATCACAGCTCCTCCAATGTCTTCGATGATGGAGCTCCTGGAAAGGTGTGATGATTCACAGCTGCTGGATTTGACAAATCATTACCGCCAGAGGCTGGAAGAGGCAATTCAAGAGAAGGGGATAGAGAGAGAGAGATGGGGAGAGAGAGAGAGAGAAGGGGATAGCGAGAGAGGGAGAGGATGGGGAGGGAGAGATGGAAGATAAAGGGATAGTGAGAGAGAGGGTGGGGAGGGAGAGATGGAAAGAGAGAAGGGGTAGGAGAGGAAGAGAGGGGGAGAATGTGGAGACGGAGCAGGGGATCGAGAGAGGGTGGGGCGGAGAGATTGTCTCGCCTCCGTCTCCCTGCCGCGCGGCGAGGTTGTTAGGAGATGGGAGAGCTCCTGTTAGCTCTTGGGGCTTGATAGGATGATGGCGGGACTGAAATATGTTGAAAGAATATGAAGGTCCAGGAACAGCTTCTTCCCTGCGGCTGTCACACTACTCAACAATGTACCTCGGTGACTGCCAATCACCCCCCCCCCCCCCCTTACACTCCTTCCACAGGCAAAACACTTTGACTGTATACATGTAAATAGATTTATTTATTGAAATCATATTCTATGTCGCTCTTCCAGGGAGATGCTAACTGCATTTTGTTGTCTCTGTACTGTACACTGACAATGACAATTAAAGTTGAATCTGAATCAGAATGGGTCGACTGGGTTTGTATTCACTGGAATTCAGAAGAATGAGCGGGTATCTTATAGAATCGTATAAAATTAGTGAGGGATTGGACAGGGTAGATGCAGGAAACATGTTCCCCATGTTGGGGAGTCCAGAACTGTTAAGGTACATTTCTTAAAACAGACAACTCACAATAAGTTAGATCAACCAACACAAGCTTTACTGATCATTTAGCCGGCGAGAGTGGCAGGGGATACAAAGTCTTAACCCTCCTGGGCCATCACTCTAATGAACAAAGGCACACAGCATCTTTTGTTAGTATTTTGGAAACGTAGTCACATGTTTATACACAGTTGGAGCAATGACGTCTAACACATCAATCACAGAGTATACCCATTCAAAGCATTCTTGTCATTAACACAATACTTCTCATTTTATGGTTATATTGATCATATGTGATCACTTCAATCTGGACTTCCACTGTTACGCTGATGACACCCAGATTTACCTTGGCACCAAATCCCCCCACAACCCCCCCCCTCTCCCATATCAACTCCTGTTTGTCAGCTATAAAAACCTGGATGCAACATAATTTCCTCAAACTCAACAGCGATAAGACAGAATTCCTCCTCATAGGCTCCAAAGCCACACTCAGCAAAATCAATAACCCCACTCTCACCATCGACGGCACCACTGTCTCCCCATCTCCCCAGGCCCGCAACCTTGGCGTGATCTTTGATTCCACCCTCTCCCTTGAGCCTCACATCCGCCATGTCATTAAAACCTCCTTCTTTCATCTCCGCAACATCGCCAAACTCAGACCCTCTCTCACTCCGCCTGCTGCTGAAAGACTCATCCATGCCTTCATCTCCTCCCGACTGGACTATTGCAACTCACTTCTCCTTGGCATCAGCTCCACCTACATCAACCGACTCCAACTGGTCCAGAACGCAGCCGCCCGACTCATCACCCACACCAAATCCTGGCATCACATCACTCCAGTCCTCAAAAAACTTCACTGGCTTCCCATCTCCCACCGGATCACCTACAAAATCCTGGTCCTCACCTACAAAGCCCTCCACCATCTGGCCCCCACATATCTCATTGACCTCCTCTCCCCCTACCAACCCTCACGGTCCCTCAGATCCACATCAGCCGGTCTCCTCTCCATCCACAAGTCCAACCTCCGCAGTTTTGGGGACAGAGCCTTCTCCAGGGCAGCTCCCAGGCTCTGGAACTCCCTCCCCCAACTGATCCGCAATTCCGTGTCCCTCCCCATCTTCCAGTCCCGCCTCAAGACCCATCTCTTCACCTCTGCCTATCCTTAGCCCCACGTCCCCGTCCCTTTTCATCTGTGCATTAATTGCCTCATGCTGTGTTTTGTATTGAATTCTGTCTTTACTTTGTGTACTAGTCATGTCTCTACTACTTATTTCATTCCCCTTACATGTTTTTCCTATACATGCTCAATTTTTGTAAGGTGTCCTTGAGACTCTTGAAAGGCGCCCATAAATAAAATGTATTATTATTATTATTATATGTGGGGAACATGAATAGGTGACGTTTCACAGAGTGCTGGACCAACTCAGTGGGTCAGGCAGCATCTGTGGGGAGCATGGATTGGTGACATTTCGGGTCGGGACCCTTTTTCAGACTGACACAATGTTGACAGATGAGGGGGTGATCGGCAGATGAGTGAAGTAAGTGACAGAGGCGAGGGAAAATAAGGAGATACATGGATGTGAGATAAGGAGAGAGGAATATATATGTGCAGTTTTTTTTATTTTTTTTAAATATTTTATTTTATTAGAAGTAAGTACAGTCATATGGCACCAAAGTGCCTAATATATATTTTCATAATCGATTAAATGTACAACTTCTTTTTTTTTTTTTTTATTACACTGAAAAAAGATTAGAATAAGAAAAAGAAGTTAGATAGTAAAGGATAGAAAGATGTGAAATATATAGTGTGTGAAAAAAGAAAACGAGTAAATGAAGAAAGTTGAGAGAGAGAATAGAGAAAAGAAAAGAAAATAAAAAAAGAAGAGATCATTATTTATAGTCTTGACCAACCCTCGTCCAGTCCTGAAACAGTTATTTTTTACAATTGTGTTGCACCATATGATTCCAAAAAAACGACGAATGGAGACCAACTCGTTATGAATTGCTCTGATTTATCCATTAGGAGGAATCGCATTTCCTCAAGATGAGCGGTGTCCAACATACTTGCAATCCACATTTTAAGCGTTGGTATTGATGTACCCTTCCAAAATTTAAGAATTAATTTTTTTGCTGTAAATATTTCAAAAATATCATTCCAAAATCTATAAAGTTTTATGCAGGAAACTAAGGAGTGTGTTATAGTTGCCTTTTGGGCTAGACATTTATCACAAGTGGCGGATATATTTGGATAAAATTTGTTCAATCTTGTTTTTGAATAATATAATCTATGTACAATTTTAAATTGAATTTGATTATGTCTTACATTAATTGAACATTTGTGAATATATATCAGGTATTTTTCCCATTTAACCTTCGTAATTTTTATCATTAGTTCCCGTTCCCACTCTTCTCTAAGTACCTCTGTCGATGGTAGGTCTATATTTAGAATACTATTATATAAATATGATATTAATTTTTGTGAGTCAGCTTCAATATTCATTGCTTCTTCCAATAAGTCAGGAGTTACTTTTTGATATCCTTGTATATATTTTTTCACGAAATCGCAAATCTGAAGATATTTAAAATATTGGTTGTTTTTCAATTTAAATTTTAATTGTAGTTGTTGGAATGATAGTAAGTTTCCCATTTCGTACATATCCCCGATCCTTCTAATTCCGAGACTTTCCCATTGGTTATATGTCTTATCAATAAGAGATGGTTTAAATAAAGGGTTATTCGCTATTGGCATTAACAGTGATAGATTTCTTAATTTTAAAGATAATTTTATTTGTTTCCAAATTCTTATTGTACCATATATAATTGGGTTCTTCTTATATATTGTGTTATTCAGTTTTTTGGGGGAGAAGAGGATCGTTCCTATATTACAAGGATGGCAATCCTCCTTCTCCATTTTTATCCATTCTGTCTGTTGGGTAGAACTATCCAACCAATAAATCATATGCTTAATATGCACTGCCCAGTAATAATACATAAAATTCGGAAGTGAAAGTCCCCCGACCTCTTTTGGTTTACATAAGTGTTTTTTTGTGATTCTATGTGATCTATAGTCCCAACTATAATTAGTAATATTAGAGTCTAATTTAAAAAAAAAATATTTTGGTATATATACCGGTATAGATTGAAATAGGTATAGTAATTGTGGTAGGAAGATCATTTTTATTGCATTTATTCTACCTAATAATGATAAGGGAAGTGTTTTCCAAAATTTAATCAACGTATTAAGTTTATTTAATAAAGGCATGAAATTAGCATTGAATAATGCTTTATATTTTCTAGTAATCTGAATACCCAAATACTTAAAATTTTCTGTTGCGATTTTAAAGGGGAACTTCAGTAAGTGTGTAGGTTCTTGAGGTTTTAATGTCATGATTTCACTTTTATTCCAGTTTATTCTATATCCAGAAAAAGACCCAAATTCCTCTATTAAGTTTAATAAATTTGGTATGCTCGTTTGTGACTTTGTAATATATAAAAGTATATCGTCTGCATATAATGAGATTTTATTCTTTGAGTCCCTGGTATTATAGCCCTGAATATTCGGATGAATTCTTATACTTTCAGCCAGGGGTTCTATCATAAGGGCAAATAGCAGGGGTGATAGTGCACATCCCTGCCTATTACCCCTTGATAGTTGACATTTTTGAGATAACATGTTATTAGTTAAAATTCTTGCCATCGGTTTATCATATAATAATTTTACCCATGTTATAAAATTTTCTCCCATATTAAATTTTTGTAGTACTTTATATAAGTATTGCCACTCTACCTGATCAAATGCTTTCTCTGCATCCAAAGAAATAATTGATATATCTTCTTCCTCTACTTTATGCGAGTACATTATATTAAACAGGCGTCTCAGATTATTAAATGAGTATCTTTTAGATATAAACCCCGTTTGATCAGTGTTTATCAATTTACTAATATATTTGCTTAATCTTCTTGCTAAAATCTTTGCTAAAATTTTCTGATCTGTATTTAAAAGTGATATAGCTCTGTACGAGCCCGGATCTTCTAAATCTTTATCTTTTTTTGGAATAAGCGTAATAGTTGATTCTGTTAGTGTTTCAGGTAGTTTGTTTTCTTTAAAAGCATGGGAGTATAAATTAAATAAATAAGGGGTTGTTATCTCCTGAAATCTTTTATAAAATTCATTATTAAAACCATCTGGTCCCGGTGTCTTACCATTTTTCAGCGATTTTATTGTTTCACCTATTTCTTTGATTGTAATTTGAGCTCCTAATTCCTCTTGTTCCAAAAGGTCCAGTATTGGAAGATTACAATTATCTAGAAATTTTTTTATTTTACTATCTTCTATTTTAATTTTAGATGTATATAGGTTTTGGTAAAATTGGGCAAATCTATTTTTAATATCTTTAGGTAGTATTAGTAATTCACCTTTCTCTGATTTAATTTTGGTTATAGTATTTTCCTTTTCTTGTTTTTTCAATTGGCGAGCTAAAAGCTTATGTGGTTTGTCACCAAACTCAAAATGTTCCTGTTTTGTAATTTGGAATAGTCTTATTACTCTTGCCGATAAAATTCGATTAAGTTTAAATTTCAGTAATATCATCTTATTGTGTTTATCTGTCGTGGAATCTTTGGCATTATCCAACTCTAACTGTCTGATTTCTTGTTCTAACAACAATTGTTCTGTCTTATTCTTTTTATTTTGAAAACTTTGATATGAAATTATAATTCCTCTCATAAATGCCTTAAATGTTTCCCATAATCAAGAAGGCAAAGTACCTGGTATATCATTTGTATCGAAAAAAAGTTCCATTTGTTGTTTTAAATATTGATAGCCTTGCACGTCATTTAAAATATGTGTATTAAACCTCCAAAAAATGTTTTTACCCGGCATTCCCTCAAATTTTACTGAAAATGTCAACGGGGAGTGATCTGAAATACTACTAATGTGGTATGTTGGGTTGTTTGTATATGGCATTAATTTCATATCCACTAAAAAATAATAAATTCTTGAATAAGTTTTATGCACCGAAGAGTAAAACGAGTATTCCCTTCCAACTGGATTAGCAGATCTCCATACATCTATTATATTAGTATTTTTTATTTATGTATTTAGAAGTTCGCTAGTTTTAGATTTTAAATTACTCTTCTTTTGTTTTGCTGATTTATCTAGATATGAATCTAAAACACAGTTAAAGTCCCCCCCTATTATCACATTTTGGTAATTAAACTCTGATATTATGTCAATAATTTTATCAAAAAAGTGGGGGTTATCAAAATTCGGAGCATAAATATTTATCAAAGTTAGTGGGGTTGCATAAATTTCACCCGAAACTATAATATATATTTCCCTCTTTATCTGATATGGTATTCTTTAATTTAAAAGGAATACATTTCCTAATAAGAATAGCTGTACCCCTAGATTTAGAAGTAAATGAGGAGTAGTATGTTTGGCCTATCCAATTCGCCTTTAATCTTATTTGTGTTTGTTGTTTCATGTGTGTCTCCTGCAAAAACATTATGTCGCTTTTCAACGATTTTAGTTGGGCAAAAATTTTACCCCTCTTAATTGGTTCGTTGGCACCCCTTATATTCCAACTACAAAATGTAATTCCTCCATTCTTTATTTGTCTATCGTCTTGCATTGTAAATCAAGGTAATATTCCTGAATCATATGGTGCAAACAAATACCTCAGAATTTTAGGACTTGGGTGGTCATCCCGGTTTATTAGATTTATATTGCATCTCCTTCTTGTAAAGTGCCTTAGAAAAAGAAAAAAAGAATGTGATACACAATTACTTTCAAAAAAATTAAACAGATAAAAATCTTGATTGTGCTTTAAAAAAAGGTGCTATTAAGGTATCTAAGGGAAGATACCTTAAGGACGAATAGCCATCAACGATGGCAAAAAATGTATAGACCTCCGTGATGTTGTTATACATTGAACTCCTCCCCCTTGGTGAATCCTCATAAAAAGTTACATACCGTTTCATATTGTGTTTTTTCTTATATGAGTTTATCAAACCAGTGCTAGTGACAGCCGAGAGAAAAAAGAGACATAAGGAATAAAAAAACAAAACAAATATAGAACACAACATATACACGATTATATAAGTATATATGTCCCTCTAATTTATCCAATCTTAATCTAATCTAAACTTTCCCATATATATCCACCCAGGATTCTTACATAATATCCCATTCTATAACTACCATACATCATACAAGCTGGTACCAAAGGGTTACCTACCGTACAAGCAGGTGCCAAGGGGTTAAACTTTGAGCTTTGCATCCAAGGTTGAATATAACCAAGCTCTCTGAATAACACATTCCAACGAGATAAGCTTTATAATTGTCTGGGTAGCTCGGCCATTTTAATCAGTTCAAAACTCTGTAAAAAGTTCAAACTTCTTCCTTGTCGGCAGCTGGCCCCGATGTTTTCTTAACGATATCCTCTGCATACTTTAAAGCTTTTCCGGGATCTGCAAATGAGCGTTCAACGCCGTGAAAAGATATCCTCATTTTTCCGGGAAAGTAAATTCCATATCTTACTCCCGGGACTTCCCTCAGAGTGTGTCTTGCCGGTGTAAACAATCTCATTTTCTGGACTACCTCAGGAGAGTAATCGCGAAATATTCGCACATTATCCCCACGGTATGTCAGCTTCTTCCCATAAGTGATATTTTTCAATATAAATTCCACTGAAGAGATGTCACGGAATTTCACAATTATCTGTCTTGAATAATTTGTTCCTCTTCCAATTCGTTTAGCGACGTCTGTTCTTGGTTCTTCCGACAATTCCAAGACATCCTTGAGTAAGTCAGTAACGAAAGTACATGTTTGAGATTCATGTCCCTCTCGTCCTTCCTTTACTCCGAGAATCCTCAGGTTATATCTCCGAGTTCCTGATTCCAGGTCCAGACATTTATCAGTCATTCTTCCAAGTTTTTCCTCTTCAGTTTTCTGTGATTGTTTCAAATTCTTTATTTCCGAGACAATCTCTTTTATCTCATTCTCCATCTCTTCCATTATTTCATCCAGCTTTCCGATATCATCCTTTACACCTTTAAATTTCTTGTTGTAATCATTTTCAATTCTGACACACTCTGATTTTAATCTCTTATCAAATTCCTTATACTGCTTTTTGAGTTCTTTTAACTCACTGCAAGTATTATCAATTTTTTGAGAAATTCTCTCCATGCTAGTCTCCATACTCTGCTTATTACTCTCCATGCAAGTCTCCATACTCTGCTTATTACTTTCCATGGTAATCTCCATACTCTGCTTATCACTCTCCATCTTCTCCAGTGTCATGTTAATTGTAGCAGTTATATCTAAAAGCATTTGCTTCACCTCTTTCTCCTTCTTGTCTCCTTTTGTTGCCATTTCAAGCAGAGACCCTTGGCTGTAAGAATCTTCTTCTTCTGTCGTTTGCAGAGTATCCAATACTTCCTCGAGCTGAAGGCTGATAGTATTTTTCTCTGGCGCCCTTGAACGATTATCTCTGCTCATTTAAACTCATTTAAACACCCGATTTCACCATTAATCTCCCCGATTTTCACGTCACCTTCTGATGATAACACCCATACACAACACCAGGCGACTTCGGTGAGTTTTTTTAAAAATCGGTGCTGACTTAAAACGGCTTTTACAATTTTTTACGGGGTAGAAGTTCAATGCCGCGCCTTAATTCTCCATGACGCCGCCAGCTTTAAGGGACATTGTTCAGGTAGCAAACCAAAGAACTGCAGCTGCTGGTTTACAAAAAAGGACACAAAATGCTGGAGTAACTCAGCGGGTCAGGCAGCATCTCTGGAGAGAAGGACTGGGTGACATTTCGGGGCGAGACTGAGGAGGGTCTCGACCAGAAATGTTACCCATTCCTTCCAGCATTTTGTGTTCACCTAAACAGCGCCTATCTATCCACGTGACGGTGTGCCAGCAGGCTGGAGGAGCGGGCAAAGGCCTTGCCACAGAGCGGGCAGGTGAAGGGGCGCTGGCCGGTGTGGACTCGCCGGTGCTCCAGCAGGTGGTCAAGGCGGGTGAAGCCGTTACCACAGGACGGGCAGGGGAAGGGACGCTCGCCGCTGTGGATATGCCGGTGCTGCCACAGGCTGGACATGCGGGCGAAACCCTTGCCACACTCAGCGCACACAGCTCCGGTGTGTATCTGCTGATGCTCCCGCAGCCCCCATGCTCTCTTGTCACAGTGGGAGCAGCTAACGGTGATGCCGCAACCCCCGCGAGCTGTCAAACGACTCACCACAGTACAGGCAGTCGTAGGGCTGGCCACTGGTGTGCACGTGCTGGTGAAACAGGGCATGGGAGGCTATGGCAAAGCGCTCTCCACATACCGGGCTGGGGACGGGACGGTCGCCGGCGTGCACCCGCTGGAGGGACAGCAGGTTGGAGGAACGGGTGAAGCCCTTGCCGCACTGTGCACAGGTGTTGGGGCGCTCGCCGGTGTGGGTGCGCTGGTGCACCAGCAGGCTGCCAGAGTGGGTGAAGCCCTTGCCGCACTGGGCGCAGGTGTCGGGGCGCTCGCCGGTGAAGCCCTTGCCGCACCGAGTGCAGGTGTAGGGGCGCTCGCCTGTGTGGGTGCGCTGGTGCACCAGCAGGTTGCTGGAGCGGGTGAAGCCCTTGCCGCACTGGGCGCAGGTGAAGGGGCGCTCGCCGGTGTGGGTGCGCTGGTGCCTCAGCAGGCCGCGGGACTGGGTGAAGCCCTTGCCGCAGTCGCTGCAGGTGAAGGACCGCTCCTCGGTGTGCACCCGCCTGTGCACCTTCAGCTCCGCGGACGACTTGAAACCACTGCCGCAGTCGGGGCAGGTGAAGGGCCGCTCACTGCTGTGCACCCGCTGGTGCTGCCGCAGCCCCGACAACTGGGTAAAGCTTTTACCGCAGGTGGAGCAAAGTCTTCAAGTCGTCCAAGGACCTGAAGGTGCACAGGCGCGTGCACACCGGGGAGCGGCCCTACACCTGCAGCGACTGCGGCAAGGGCTTCACCAAGTCCAGCAACCTGCTGGTGCACCAGCGCACCCACTCCGGCGTGCGCCCCTACACCTGTGCCCCGTGCGGCAAGGGCTTCACCACCTCCACCAGGCTCCTGAGACACCAGCGCTCCCACACCGGCGAGCGTCCCTACACCTGCACCCAGTGCGGCAAGGGCTTCACCCACTCCGGCAACCTGCTGGTGCACCAGCGCACCCACACTGGCGAGCGCCCCTACACCTGCGCCCAGTGCGGCAAGGGCTTCACCCGCTCTGACTGCCTGCTGGTGCACCAGCGCACCCACATCCGCGTGCGCCCCTACACCTGCACCCAGTGCGGCAAGGGCTTCACCCACTCCGGCAACCTGCTGGTGCACCAGCGCACCCACACTGGCGAGCGCCCCTACACCTGCGCCAGGTGCGGCAAGGGCTTCACCCTCTCTGGCAACCTGCTGGTGCACCAGCGCACCCACACCGGCGAGCGCCCCTACACCTGTGCCCAGTGTGGCAAGGGCTTCACCCGTTCCTCCAACCTGCTGTGGCACCAGCGGGTTCACGCCGGCAGCTGTCCCGTCCCCAGCCCAGTGTGTGGAGAGCGCTCTGTCATGGCCTCCCACGCCCTGTCTCACCAGCACGTGCACACCAGTGGCCCGCCCTACGACTGCCCGTACTGCGGCGAGTCGTTTGACAGCTCGCGGGGGTTGCGGCATCACCGGCGGGTCCACGCCGGCGAGCAGCTGCTGCCACTGTGACAAGAGAGCATGGGGGCTGCGGGAGCACCAGCGGATACACACCGGAGAGAGACCCTTTGTGTGCGCTGAGTGTGGCAAGGGTTTTGTAAAGGAGTGATTGCTGACACACTGTAACCTTTACTGGTAGTTTATTATAGCACATGGCACACACGTCCCAGCACTGACTGCGTCCAGCCTTCAGGCGTACTGGGACCTAGTGGGAGGAACAAAGGGAGGATACTACAGTTATACTAATATGATGGGGCGTGGTTAGTGGTGATGAGGTAACTACATTATAGGTTGCATGCATAACCCATCTACATCCTTTCCCTTACAATTCAAACAAGTTACTACAGTAGCAGGTTTATTATACAGTACCTGCAAAGCTAAGCATATTCTCCGTAGCGAGCCGGAGGTTTTACAATCCTACCCGAGCGAGTGCGCACAGCACCTTCACCCTCCCCGCCCGAAAGAATAGGAGGAGGGACAGGAGCAGAAACAGGAGGGGGAGAGAAGATGGGTGGGGAACCCAGCTTGAAGGGGGAACGGAGAGGCACAGGAGAGCCAGGTGAGAATGAAGGAGTAGAACGAGCTGAAGTTGGAGAGAGAGAGAAGACCTTGCAGGGGACAACAGAGCCTGGGGAGCAAAACCGGGAGGAGCAGGGGGGGCTATCCGAGGCAACAGGACCGACCGTGGCGTGCAGGGAGCAGATGGTACGTTAGTGGAGGAAGGCTCGACACGCGATGGAGGGGTATACGGAATCGCAGGAGGTGGTTTGGGCTCGTTAACAGCCAACAGGTGCTGGCGGCTGCGTCGGTATACAGTCCCTTCGAAATCCACGAGGTAGGACCGTGGCGCGCTGTCAAACCCGACGACGGTGGCAAGTCGGGAATAGCCGGTGGGCGTCTGCAAACGGACGACCTGTCCAGGCATCAGTGGAGAAAGAGGGCGGCAGGATTTATCATGCGATCGTCGCTGGATCTCGTGCTTCTGGGCAATACGTTTCTGGACATCAGCAGGCTGCAGGACTTTAGGCATCAGGGACTGCTGGGCAATAGGCATCGGAGGGCGGACAACTCGGGACATGAGTCGCTGGGCAGGGGATCCCATGGTACTGTCTCTGGAAATGTTGCGAAGGTTCAGGAGACCCTGATAGAAATCCCCGTTCGAGAGGCGGGTTTGTTCAAGCAGGTGCTTAGCGCTGCGGACCGCCCGTTCAGCCAGACCATTGCTTTGCGGGTACTCCGGGCTGCTAGTGAAATGATTAAAGTTCCACTTTGTGGCAAATGCTCGAAACTCGGCGCTGGTGAACTGGCGACCGTTGTCTGTCTGCAGCCGGACAGGGGAACCAAACGTGGCAAAGTGGCGGCGAAGCTTGCTGATCACCATCTCGGAGGTGATGGCAGGGAGGAGGTCCACCTCGAACCAATTCGAGTAAGAGTCTACTAGCACAAGGTATTGCCTCCCACGCCAGTCGAAGATATCGGCCGCCAGAGAAGACCAGGGCATGTCAGGGGCAGGCTGCTGCAAAAGCGGCTGTCTTTGCTGATGCGGGGCAAGCGAGTGACAGTCCGGACAGGAATCCACCCTGGCCTGGATGTATTTAGCCATGGCCGGCCAGTAGTACTGTTCCTGGGCATGTGAGATGGTGGCATCTGCCCCGGGATGACCCATGTGGGCGGCATCAAAATACAAGCCACGCAGCGATTCCGGGATGACAACTTTGTGTCCTTTGATAATAATACCGTCACGGAGGACTAACTCATCGCGGACCAAAAAATAGGGGTGGACGCTGGCAGGCAACGAATTCCGTTTGGTGGGCCACCCCCGCTTGATGACAGCAGCAAGCTGCTGCAGGTCGGGGTCGTTTGCGGTATGTTCAACCAAGCACTGCAGCTGGTGAGAAGGGACGAAGTTGACGTTCAGTACCTGTAAGTCCGACTGCTCGAAGGGGTGCTGGTCGCAGGAGGCACGGGGGGCCCGGGACAGTGCATCAGCCACATGCATCTCGGTGCCCCTCTTATATACGATTTTAAAGTCAAAGCGCTGTAGCTGCAGCATCATCCGCTGTAGCCTGGCAGGAGCGCAGTGTATTGGTTTGTTAAGTATCGTTACCAGTGGCTGGTGATCCGTCTCAACGGTGAACCTGGTGCCAAATAAGAAGTCCTTAAACTTCGAACACGCGAAAACCACCGCCAGCAGCTCCTTCTCTATCTGTGCATAACGCTGCTCTGTGTCCGTCATGGTCCTGGAGGCATAGGAGATGGGCAGCAGCGAGTCACCAGCGTGGGGTTGCAGGCAGGCAGCACCCAGACCAAATCGAGAGGCGTCGCAAGTGACCACGATCGGACGCAGCAGATCAAAAAACTTCAGTGTAGGTGTGCTGACCAGCCTCGTCTTTAGCAGATCAAATGCCTGCTGGTGGTGCGGAAACCATGCCCAGGCAATGTCCTTCTTTGTGAGCAATCTCAGGGGTGCGCTCAACTCGCTGAGGTCGGGGATAAACTTCCCCAGGTAATTCACCATACCCAGGAAGCGCTGCAGACTGACCGCGTCTGTCGGGGCGGGCAGCTCAGAGATTGCGCTGGTCTTTTGCGGGTCTGGCTTCAACCCTTGGGCCGTGAAAATGTGGCCGACATATGTGACCTCAGGCACCCGGAACTTGCACTTTGACCATTTGAGCTTCAGATTTATCTGCCGAGCACGGTCCAAAATCCGCCGGAGGTTGTGGTCATGTACGGCCACATCCCTCCCATAGACCAGAATGTCATCCACAATAATCGCGCAGGGCAGACCTGCAAATAATTGTTCCATAGAACGCTGAAATACCTCGCTGGCAGAGTTGATGCCGAACGGCATCCGTAAAAACTTAAACCTGCCGAAGGGCGTGCTGAACATGGTCAGGTCCGTGGAGCGTTTGTCCAGGGGTATCTGCCAAAACGAACTTCTTGCATCGAGGACGGAGAACACAGTAGCTTGTCCCACCTGGGCGGCAACATCTTCGACAGTCCTCATGGGGTAGTGGGGCCGTTTAATCGCCATATTTAAGTCCTTAGGGTTGATGCATACCCGTATCTCATTTTTTCCTTTCTTCAACGTGGCGACCATGGTGGAGACCCATACGGTTGGATCGCTGACAGCCTCCAGCACTCCCATGTTGACCATGTCCTTCAGCATATTCTCCACCTTGCCCTTCATGGCAAAAGACACTCTGTGGGGTGGACGGATCACAGGCTCCACAGATGGGTCAGTCGCGATCTTGTACACCACCGGCAGCTTCCCCAGCTTGTCGTCAAACAGGTCTGGGTACTCACATAGTGGATCCATCACAGGTTGCACCTCGTGGACCGTACGGCCAAACGACACCAGCTGAAGATCCTGGCAGGCCTGGTTGCTAAGCAACGTCAGACAGTCACTGTCCAGAATGAAGAAAGACAGGTCCTGGGAAGATTTCTGCAGCACGCAGTGGAAAGTCGCTCTCCCCACAGGTGTTAGTTCCTCTCCCCCATAGGCACGCAAAACAGAGCGGTCTGCAATCAGCAGCTCATTATTCCTTATCTGGTGGAACAGCTTTGTTGACATTACGTTCACTTTCGCCCCCGTGTCAAGTTTAGCAGAGAAAGACTTATTGTTTACAGTTATGTTCACAGAAGGATCGGGGAGGCGAGATCGGCTGTGGAGGAGAGTGTAAATACTTACATCTCCCGTGGAAAAGCTGAGCTCAGAGTCGGGGGCAGCGTCAACAGAGGGCTGAGAGTCCATCTCGCTATCAACTTGCAGAAGGTTGTTTAGGAGTTGTCTGGGAGCTGAAGGCACTTTCCCACGGGATCGGCAGGCAGCTGCAAAATGGTTTCTTCTCCCGCAGAAATTGCAGGTCTTCCCAAGGGCTGGGCACTGTGATTCTGAGGAGTGCACGTAGTTGCAGTTAGGACACTTTATAGATCTTGGGTCCCGGGGTGTACGAACGGGCCGCGGTGGAGGGCGAAAGTTGTCCTTCATCCGTCGTTGTCCAGCAACACCAGTTAAATTTATGGCTCGGTTGTCAGACCCCCTCTGTCCATGAGGAGGGGTGACCACTTCGGCAATGCGGCACGCATGCATTGCCTGAGTCAGGGTTAGGTCAGGCCGTTGCAGCAGGTCGGCACGCAGCTTCTGATCGATCATACCGGTAACGAGAATGTCCCTGGTGAGCTGGTCGCGCATGGTTTCGAATCGGCACCGCTGGGCAAGGTGCCGCAGGTCGGCAATGAAGCATTCAACAGGTTCATCCGGCTGTTGCTTGCGTGAGAAGAACCTGGCCCGCTCCAGTATACGGTTGGAGGGCAGGTCACATATCTCCGCGAATTTGCGCAAAAGACATACCGGGTCGTCGGCCGATTCAGCTGGCTCGACCGGTTGGTCGTTGTCATCCAGGACCGCTGGTTCGTAGACAAAGGCTTGAGCTCTCTTCATTGCGTCGGGACCGGCCAGGTTGAGCAAGAGTGATGCTTTGACCGCGGCTGGGTCGTTCCGGTGCGCAATATTGACGTAGTGAGTGTAGTCCATCACAAAAGTCGACCATCGTTCCGCAATGTCAGCGTCGAAGACAAGGGGAGATGGCTTTCGGCATGAGGATGCCATGTCAAGGGAAACCCAAAACTGGGCACTAACGGGGACAAAATAAATGAAAACCGGTAAACGGGAAACGCGAGTTTTACACTTCTGACGCCATGTAAAGGTGTGATTGCTGACACACTGTAACCTTTACTGGTAGTTTATTATAGCACATGGCACACACGTCCCAGCACTGACTGCATCCAGCCTTCAGGCGTACTGGGACCTAGTGGGAGGAACAAAGGGAGGATACTACAGTTATACTAATATGATGGGGCGTGGTTAGTGGTGATGAGGTAACTACATTATAGGTTGCATGCATAACCCATCTACATGTTTCACCTATCCATGTTCCCCACAGATGCTGTCTGACCCGTTGAGTTACTCCAGCACTCTGTGAGACGTTACCTATCCATGTTCTCCACAGATGCTGCCTGACCTGCTGATTTACTGCAGCACTATGTATTAGAGTCATAGAGTGATACTGTGTGGAAACAGGCCCAACTTGCCCACACCGATCAACGTCCCGGCTACACTAGTCCCACCTGCCTGCATTTGGTCCATATCCCTCCAAACTTGGCCCGTCTATGTACCTGTCTATAACTGTTTCTAAAATGTTGGGATAGTCCCAGCCTCAACTACCTCCACCGGCAGCTTGTTCCATACACCCTCCACTCTCTGTTGAAAAGTTACCCCTCAGATACTTGTTAAATCTTTTCCCCTTCACCTTGAACCCATGTCCTCTGGTCTTGGTTCCCCCACTCAGGGCAAGAGACTCTGTGCATCTAAATTGTGCTCTATGCAAGATTCCAGCATCTGCAGTTTCTTGTGTCTCCCCCACCTATCACTTCTGAAGAAGGGTCTCAGCCTGAAACTTCACCCATTCCTTCTCTCTAGTGATGCTGCCCGTCCCGCTGAGTTACTGCAGCATTTTGTGTCCACCTATCACTTGCCAGGCTTTGTCCAGCCCCCAACTCTCTTTTCCGGCTTCCTCCCCCCACCCTCTCCAATCAGTCTGAAGAAGGGTCCTGACTCAAAACGTCGTCGGTCCATTCCCTCTAAAGCGGTGGAGGAACTCAGTGGGTCAGGCGGCATCTGTAGAGGGAAGGCAATCTAAGGCGACCACTCCCACCTCTCCTTTCCGACTTTCTCCACCCCCCACATCAAGCAGTCTGAAGAAGGGTCCTGACCTAGAATGTTGCCTGTCCATGCTCTCCAGAGGTGCAAGTTACTCCAGGAGATTGGGTCTCTTTTTGTAAACCAGCATCTGCTGTTCCTTGTATCTAGACCCAGCGGGCATTTCACCTTCACTTGCGCCCAGTCCGCCAAGGCCTGTTGAATCTCCCGGTTGCCAACCATTTTAACTCCCCTTCCCACTCCCACACTGATCGTTCTGTCCTGGGACTCCTCCATTGCCAGAGTGAGGTGACACACAAAATGGAGGAACAGCACCTCATAGCTTACAACCCAATGACATGAACACAGAATTCTCCAATTTGAGGAGACTCTCCCCTCATCCAAATGAAAGCCTGGAGTCTGTCCCGACCCCAACCCCCCCCCCCCCCCCAACTCCATGAGTCCATAGAAAGGTCCAGACCCGACACGTCGCGTGGCCATTCCCCTCCAAAGTGCCGGTAGAATTCAGCAGGTCAGCCATCCGTGGTGGGGCACGGATGGAGAAGTGTTCCTAATATAAGCCCTGCTTCGCCCTGTCGAGGAGCAGACAAGCAACAGCACCAGCATCTTCTCATTCATACTGTACCCAAGTGAAAATGCAAAAGTGAGCCTAGCTGCACACAGCCGACTGCTCACAGTACCAGCTGGCTGCCACTGGCCCAAACACTTAAAAGCATTTTAAAGTGTTTTTTTTTAAGAAAGTCTTAACGCATTTGTGCCTTGCCTAACAAATAAAGCAAGTTTTTCCTAACCTGACTGTGTTCTTCGGAATTCTTCAGAATTCATGTTGTGTTATCAAGAATGAAAGAAAATGCCAACCTTCTCAGGAAATGATGATGATGGTGGGACTGACATATGTTGAAAGAATGGGTCGACTGGGTTTGTATTCACTGGAATTCAGAAGGATGAGCGGGTTTCTTATAGAATCGTATAAAATTAGTGAGGGATTGGACAGGGTAGATGCAGGAAACATGTTCCCCATGTTGGGGGAGTACAGAACTGTTATCCATTTCTTATGAAAAGATTTAACATTTTTAAATAGCCTAAGTGTCCAAATAACATTCACACAAGAATTCACAAGAAAGCATAATTGTTAAATCTCATTGTCGTCGATTTATGGGCCAAATGGAAGGAATTTAGTGTTTGATTCCTGTAAATGAATGGCCATTTATTTGGTCACTAATGGCTCCTTTACCTCCAGTTGCCTTTATCCAAGCAGGTTCATTGCACGACACTGAACAACCAGACTTGCCTTCTCCCTGGTCAGCTCCTGTACAAGCTGCTCTGGGAATCCATGAGGGAGGGAGACAGACAGACAGACACTCCACAAACTCCTCGTCCGCTTGGCCTTGCTCTCCTGTCCCACCCTGCGCCTTCCGCCCCGCTATTGACGTCCCGCTCCCGGGCCCCACAACTGTATTACACCCGCTCCCGGGCCCCACAACCGTATTACACGCGCTCCCGGGCCCCACAACTGTATTACACTCGCTCCCGGGCCGCACAACTGTATTACACTCTCTATCCACTCTTCCCCCCCCCCCCTCCTCTCCCCACCCTCATCTCTTCCATCCCTCCTCCTCTCCCCCTCCTCTTTCCCCTCTCTCCCACGCCCCCTCTACTTCCCCCTCTCCCCTTACCCACCCCACCCACACACACACACCCACCCCGACTGTCGACCATCGCTCCCGGGCGGGCGGACAGACCACACTGTTGACGTCAACGGGAGACTGACGCAATGCCAGTAGTCAAGATGGCCGCCTCTGGCTTCACTCGCGTTGACGTCAACGGGAGACTGACTGACTGCCAGTAGTCAAGATGGCCGCCGAGATCCCACCAACTGTCGCCGCTCGCGCTCCCTCAGCCGTTGCCGCCCGTTATTTCCCGCCGTTTCCAGAAGGTTCTTCACCAACGGTCGCTCGTTCGCGCGCTCGGTCACTGGGAGTTCGCTTCTCCACGACGACCTTCACATTCCCGTTGGAAATGAGTTGAATAAACACAGGTGGGAAGTTTAAATCATCTTGAATGACAACAACGTGTAGTAGACAGACAGAGGTTGTTAGTTCATCACTAACTAACGGCAATAAGTCACCAATCTACACCCACTATCACAACACTGGGCCACAAAAACACCGCCTTTTGTTGTTTGTGTAGAAAATCTGTTTATTTTTTGGTTACATTCATTATTTCCATTTGAACCATTTTGAAAAGGTCAACACTTTTCTTTTCCCCCCCAAATTGTTTCCATATTTATTTATATTTGGATAATTCTTTGTGAAAAGATGATTGCATAATGTTTAAAAACGTCGCGTTTATTAGTCGGCAGAAAGTAAACGGATTGACGGCGACACAGAGACGTGGGTCTCCTCTCCTCCCCGCTCCCTCTCTGTCTCTTCGCCCCCCCCCCCCTCGCTCCCTCCCCCTTCCCCTCTCTCTTCCCCTCTCAGAGACATGGATCTCCTCTCCCCCCCCCTCCCTCTCCTCACGTCTGAACATTAATAGCCCATTATTATCTGTTATTTGCACGTTATCAGTTTATTTATTCATGTGTGTATTTACGTATATAATGCTATATGGACACACTGATCTGTTCTGTATTCATGCCTACTATGTTCTGTTGTGCTGAAGCAAAGCAAGAATTTCATTGTCCTATCAGGGACACATGACAAAAAACTCTCTTGAATCTTGAATCTCTCCCTCTCTCCTCTCTCCCCCCCCCTTTACCACTCCCCTCTCTCTTCCCCCCTCTCCCTCCCCCCTCTCTCGCCACCCTCTCTCCTCTCCCCACCCCCCTCTCTCTCTCGCCTCTCTCTCTCTCTCACACCTCTATCCCTCTCCCGTCCCCTCTCTCTCTCTGCCCCTCGAGATAGGGTAAAAGGAGCCAAATAATAATATTAATATTTCATTAGACTCTCTTCACTCTACCTGCTGTACTTGTGCTTGGCTTGGCCGTAGTTATGTACAGTATTACCTGATTAGATTGGACAGCATGCAAACAAAATATTGTCACTGTTTCTCAGTACATGTGACAATAATAAGTGTCGGCACAGAAGTGCAGCTGGTAGAACCACTGGCTCACGGCACCGGAGACTCGGGTTCGAATCTAACCACGGCCACTGTTTGTGTGGAGTTTGCATGTTTTTCTTATGTTTGCATGTTTTTCTTATGACTTATGTTTCCTCCCACATCCCTATGGCATGCTGGCATGAACATCAATTGCCCTCTGTAAATGTGCTCCTAATATGCAGAACGTGAGATAACATAAAACTAGTGTGAGCGGGTGATGGATTGATGATTGGCATGGACCCGCTGGGCCGAAGGGCCTATTTGCATACTGTGCCTCTGAACTCTGAATGCTAAAGCTAAAGTGTGAGAATAAGTTGCGTTTAATGTCGCAACGGTGTATTCTGTCAAAATGTGTCGCTGCCTCAAAAAGGCTGGCAGTATCATCAAAGCTGCCACACCATCCTGGCCACACATTCATCTCCCTGCTACCTTCAGGTAGAAGGTACAGGAGCCTGAAGACTGCAACATCCAGGTTCAGGAATAGCTACTTCCCCACAGCCATCAGGCTATTAAACCTGGCTCGGACAAAACTCTGATTATTATGAACACATTTTCTGTTATTTGCACTTTATCAGTTTATTTATTCATGTGTGTATATATTTATATTATGGTATATGGACACACTGATCTGTTTTGTAGTAAATGCCTACTATGTTCTGTGTGCTTAAGCAAAGCAAGAATTTCATTGTCCTATACAGGGACATATGACAATAAACTCACTTGAACTTGAACATTGTGTCCATCCAGAATCAAGAGGAGAATGCACCCGTGGGATTGAACAGTGGGAGAGGGACAATTGTTGTGAGTTAGCGCATTGTTTAGATGCCGCAGGGAATAAGTTACAGCAACAGCCTGGGGACCATTGTCAGGGCAAGTCGAGGATCACAGCCGGGTCTCCCTCCCTCCGTGCAGGGTGCGGGTAGATCCGGCTCGTGGCCTGACAGCAACCCGCTGATCGGAGCGTCTCATCTCCGTCATGTGGTCTGCCTTTTAGCAGAGTGGGGGTGGTGACAGCTATGGGTGGAGGAAAACAGACAACACTTGATCATTCCATTATTTTGATTCATCACAGCTCCTCCAATGTCTTCGATGATGGAGCTCCTGGAAAGGTGTGATGATTCACAGCTGCTGGATTTGACAATTCATTACCGCCAGAGGCTGGAAGAGGCGATTCAAGAGGCGTTGGAGAATGTCGTCTTCGTTCCAGCATACGAGAGATATTTCAGTGAGCAAGAGTACAAGGTAGGGAGAGGAATGGATGAGTGGGTAACTTCAGCTGATACTGAAATGTTTTCATGCACAAATATTGTGGGCGGAATGGTCCATTCTTGTGCTGTCCTGCTTGTAATGAGTCGAGTCGTACACACGTCAATGTTACAACACACGTTTATTAAAGTCCACTCACTCACAGCATTCATCTGCATGGTGTTACAGTAACTAGCAGCTACTCACACTCATTACCAATAAACATAATATTACATAGTGACCAAGCAAAGATACCATAAACATAGTAAACACAACTTGTTCCCCCGCAACGATGATTACACTGCGAGAGGCATAACTGAAGTCGGGTCGAGTTTACTAAAATGGCGGAAGTTCCGCTCCGTTGCGTACTACATGTCAGTCCATTGGAATTTACAGGAGTGGTCTATCTTGCTCCGTTCTAGTATCTTTGCTAATTACTTAAGCAGACTTCTGATAATATAAACCTCATAGTAGGCGGAGCTTCTACTAACAAGCACTAACAAACAATTGGTTAGTAAGAAGTAACCAATCTACACTTCTCTCTATAATTACAGCGCAGTCACAAAGAATATCCCGTAGAGCAGTTGACATCTAGAGCAGTGGATGCAATAGATGAGGTTGGAGGAGGTGCAGGTGAACCTCTGCCGCACCTGGAAAGACTGCTTGGGTCCTTGGATGGAGTCGAGGGGGGAGGTAAAGCGACAAGTGTAGCATCTCCTGCGGTTGCAAGGAAAAGTGCCCGGGGAGGGGGTGGGAAGGGACGAATTGACCAGGGAGTTACGGAGGGAGCGGTCTCTGCGGAAAGCAGACAGGGAAAGAGAGATGGGAAGATGAGGCCAGTGGTGGGATCCCGTTGGAGGTGGCGAAAATGTCAGAGGTTTATCTGTTGTATGTGACGGCTAGTGGGGTGGAAGGTGAGGACAAGGGGAACTCTGCTCTTGTTACGAGTGGGGGGTTGGGGAGAGAGAACGGAGTTACGGGGTATAGAAGAGACCCTGGTTAGAGCCTCATCTATAGTAGAAGAGGGGAACCCCCGTTCCCTGAAGAATGAGGACATCTCCGATGCCCTGGTCTGGAATCCACCAGAGTCATGTTTAAACTTATCTGCCAAATGGATACAGTTGTCACCATCAACCCGCAGCAAGAGCGGGGGCCGCTGATGAAAGTCACATCTGGAATCCTGCAGGATCCCCCCCCCCCCCCCCCCCCCCCGCTGCAATTCCCCTGTCCCCCACTGGAGGGCAGCACCGGATATCCAGCATCAGCAGTGCGTACCCGGGTCATGTGACAGCGGCCAGGGTCGCCTCTGATGTCACTGCCCGGCCGGGGAAGCGTTGGGGTTTAAAGGGGAGGGCGGCCGTTTAAAGGAGAGAGCGGGGAATCGGCCAACAATATTCCGGTCCCCAGGGCGGTGACGTTTACACCACGAGATGTTCACACGTCCACACTCACTCCGGGTCTGTGTTCCTGCAGCGACCTCAGTTTCTCCTTCCCGGTCGTACTGAACTCATTCCTCGCCAGCCTGAAACAGTCGAGGAATAAAGAGGAAATAAACAGATGAAACAACAGTGTCAATAACAGGGACTGGAGTTAATATTTCAACAACATTTACAGAACAAAATCACAGAAGAAAGAAGCCCGCGAATGGATGGATGGATCCCCTGATATTTTATCACATTAAATATTAACACAAACACTCACCTGATCAGCTCCAGTCTCGGGAGGTTCAGTATGAGGCGGCAGAGAGCGGGGACACATCGGTCCGTGAGGGAGTTGTATGTCAGGATCAGCCCCGTCAGTGAGTGGTTTGTACTGAGAGCGGAGACGAGATCCTCGGCTCCAGAATCTGTGAGACCGACACTGTCCAGCCTGGAGATGAGAGAGAGTGAGGGTGAGGGACACAGAGAGTAAGGAGACGGTGCAAATCCCCAGTGTTTATCAGTGACACAATTACTGATCATATTAATGTTCAGTGTCAGACACCCAGTGAGTGTAAACACAATCTCTCACAGTCTGGGACTTACTCCAGTCTCTGTATTTTACAGTCCGGGTTCCTCAGAGCCGCAGACACCAGTTTCACTCCGGAATCTCCCAGTTTATTCCCACTCAGCCACAGCAACGTCACCGTGTGGTTTGTACTGAGAGCGGAGGCGAGATCCTCGGCTCCAGAATCTGTGAGACCGACAACGTCCAACCTGGAGATGAGAGAGAGTGAGGGTGAGGGATACAGAGAGACAGGAGATGGTGCAAATCCCCAGTGTTTATCAGTGACACAATTACTGATCATATTAATGTTCAGTGTCAGACACCCAGTGAGTGTGAACACAATCTCTCACAGTCTGGGACTTACTCCAGTCTCTGTATTTTACAGTCCGGGTTCCTCAGAGCCGCAGACACCAGTTTCACTCCGGAATCTCCCAGGTCGTTGTCTCCCAGTCTAAACACAAACAGACAGAGTAAGAAACAAACTGATACAAACACCGGCCGCCCGGTGAGGCTGAGATAGATAACTTCCCCCAAACAGATATTTCTGGAAACACCTCAGCACATTATTGTGGATGTGGTGTTTGGTGACTTTCACCATTTATTCTCATTCCCCGACCGACCGACCGACAAATGTTCCCCGTGCAGAGAATGGCGGCAGGCGGGCGGGCAACGCGCGCGTGTGATCCGGGGGAAGGGGTCGACCACCGGTGACCCGGGGGAGGGAGGGTAAAGTAGGAGGGGTGCCACCCCGTGCACAGTGACGGCCGCTCGGCCCCATAGAAGGGGTGCTGGACGGAATAACAAAATAGTGGAACAATTTTACAGTTCAGTGTTAGCGACAAACGGACAGTTACCTCAAGCACTGACACTTGTGCAGAGCCGGTCCCAGCCGCTGGAGACCTTCACACTGAATGCGGCAGTTCCATAGTTCGAGGTGTTTGATTGTATCACAGAGCCTGATGGCATGAGACAGGACCGCACAGTCAATCGGGGTCAGTCCCAGTCCACTGAATTGTTTCCACAGATCCCAGTGTCTGCTGAGCTAGTACAGGACTCTGAGACTCAAACAGGTAGTGCAGCGTGTTCAGGAGGCTCCGTTTACCAGCGTCACTTCCTGTGTTTCTAGCCCGGCGTTTAACCTCCTCCTTCACCCAGTCAATCACTCGACAGATTGTTTGATTAGGGAATTTACCCAGAAACTCCTTCAGGATCCAAGCTGCCCGTGGGGAGGAAAGACCAGCGACAAAACGGAGAAATACTTCAAATCGCCCGTCTGTCATGCCATGGGCTTCAATGAGGAGTGTCGTGATATCCCCGCAATCTACAGTCATGAATTGTGCGAGTGCGGCTACAAACTCTTGGATGGTGAGGTGCGGGAAGGTGTACACAACGCTCCGGGCTGAATCCTCTCTCTCCAAAAGTTCCATCAGGAACCCGGACAGGAACTGGGAAGGCTGCAGATTGTATTTGACCAAATCTTCATCTGTGAACACAATGTTCTTCTCAGCCACTCCAGTGAAGGCCATCTGACCAACCCTCAGTAACACCTCACGGAGGTTCTCAATCTCACGGCCGTGGTTTTTCAGGATGTTGTAAATAAAGTAGCAATATAGTTGGGTGATGGTCTTGGGAACTCGCTGCTGGTCCCGGTGTGTTTGTGTGAAGAAGGGGCCCAGTGTCAGGACAAGGATCCAGCAGTAGGAGGGGTTGTAGCTCATGGTGTACAGGATCTCATTGTCCTTCACATGTTTGAAAACAGCTGCTGCCACCGACTGATCTTCAAAATACCTGGTGAAATATTCCTTCCGTTCCTCACCATCAAATCCCAGGATTTCAGCCCGGACACTGATCTCTGCCTTTTCCAGTAAATGTAACGCAGTGGGGCGGGTGGTCACTAGCACTGAACACCCTGGGAGCATCTTGTGCTGGATTAAACTGTACACAATGTCAGACACTTCACACCACCACTCGGGATCTGGGCACTGGTGCTGAGGTTCTGTGTCTCTCCGACTGTCAGCAAAATCGATTCCACCCTTGAATTCATCCAGACCGTCGAATATAAACAGCAATCCCTCTGGGTTCTTCCAGACCTCCCGCAGCATATTCCCAAAGTAAGGATACTGATCCAGAATCAGTTCCCTCGGGTTTACTCTGTCTTTAATCTTGTTCAAATCCCGGAATTTGAAACTGAAGACAAACTGGAATTGTTGGAATATTTTCCCCGTGGCCCAGTCATGAACAATCTTTTGCACCATTGTTGTTTTTCCGATCCCCGGAACTCCGGCCACGGCAGACGAACTCCCAGATTTGGATTTGCTCGCAGACATGTTCTGGAATAACTGATCAGTTCGGATTTTTTCAAACTCTCCTCCGAGATGTTCCTCTCTCCACTCTTCATGGTCCCGGCCTCTTGCCAGCAGCTCGTGTTCCACCAGTGTCCGATCTCGAACAGTGGAGATGATTGTGAGCTCAGCATATCGATCACCCAACTGGAAAACCTTAACCTTCTCGTTCATCAGGATGGTGTTCACTCTCAGTGTTTCAGTCTGTGCCCGCAGAGTCTCCTTGTGCTTCTGCTGAACATCTTTTATCAGGTGAGATAAACAAGAGGTCCTGAAATTAGATTCATCACGCAAAGAAAAACACATTCTCCATCTTTGACTATTGACTGGCCCATATTATGCTTTACGATTATGATTAATGTTACACTCATTAGTTGATGTGTTATTGATTACATATTATCTGATTGTTATAGCTGTTTATTGGTCGACTAAGCAGAAATAAATTGGTCAAATAATATTTGGACAGATACATGGATTGTAACGGGTTAGAGGGATATTGGGCAGTAGCTGCTGGCCAGGAGAGCTTAAATGGGGCATTTTGGTCGCTATGGACAAATTAGACCTCAGATCCCGTTACTGTATCTATCGAACTAAAAGTCTCATCTTAACCACTTCCTGTCTGCACTGAATATTGATTTTAGAAAAACACGACCCTATATCGCTATGATTTTTGGCCATCTTACTCACAGTCCTCCTCCACTGCGGCAGCCCCGAGAAATTTTCCCATCGATGAAAAATAAATAAGTTATGAGTGTTTTAAAAATCTTGATATTAGCTGATTTGTCCTCTCGCCTATCAATCACAATGATGAAAGTAACGCCCCTTTCGGGGGTGGGGGGTGGGTGGGGGGAGGGGCAGGACAATAAAACCCCGCTGCTTGGACGCGAGTCAGTCACTCTGGAAGATCGCGAGGGTGATTCCACGACTGTGATTCTATGCTGTGAATCAACTGAACTGTGAGTCTGCAATGTACTTGCAATAAATGCTTTGTTAGGAAGTTGAAATGCTATGAAATTGGATTCGCTGGCCTGCACTATGCTTGTAATGCTATGAAATTGGATTCGCTGGCCTGCGTCTGCTTGAACTGCTATGAAATTGGATGTGCTGGCCTGCACTCTGCTTGAAATGCGATGAAATTGGATTAGCTGGCCTGCACTCGGCCTGACATACTATGAAATTGGATTGGCTGGCCTGCGCTCTGCTTGACATGCTATGTAATTGAATTCGATGGCCTGCACTCTGCTTGAACTGCTATGAAATTGGATTCACTGGCCTGAGACATGTCATGTCATGTTTGAGTATAAGAGCAGGGAGGTTCCACTGCAGTAGTACAGGGTCTTGGTGAGACCACACCTGGAGTATTGCGTACAGTTTTGGTCTCCTAATCTGAGGAAAGACATCCTTGCCGTAGAGGGAGTACAGAGAAGGTTCACCAGACTGATTCCTGGGATGGCAGGACTTTCATATGAAGAAAGACTGGATAGACTCGGCTTGTACACGTTGGAATTCAGAAGATTAATAATAATAATAATAATACATTTTATTTATGGGCGCCTTTCAAGAGTCTCAAGGACACCTTACAAAAATTTAGCAGGTAGAGGAAAAACATGCAAGGGGAATGAAATAAATAGTAGAGACATGACTAGTACACAAAGTAAAGAGAGAATTCAATTCAAAACACAATATGAGGCAATTAATGCACAGATGAAAAGGGAGGGGGACGTGGGGCTAAGGATAGGCAGAGGTGAAGAGATGGGTCTTGAGGCGGGACTGGAAGATGGTGAGGGACACGGAATTGCGGATCAATTGGGGGAGGGAGTTCCAGAGCCTGGGAGCTGCCCTGGAGAAGGCTCTGTTCCCAAAACTGCGGAGGGTGGACTTGTGGATGGAGAGGAGACCGGCTGATGTGGATCTGAGGGACCGTGAGGGTTGGTAGGGGGAGAAGAGGTCAGTGAGATATGGGGGGGGAGGGGGGCAGATGGTGGAGGGCTTTGTAGGTGAGGATCAGGATTTTGTAGGTGATCCGGTGGGAGATGGGAAGCCAGTGAAGTTGTTTGAGGACTGGAGTGATGTGATGCCAGGATTTGGTGTGGGTGATGAGTCGGGCGGCTGCGTTCTGGACCAGTTGGAGTCGGTTGATGTAGGTGGAGCTGATGCCAAGATTGAGGGGGGTTCTTACAGAAACTTACACAATTCTTAAGCGGCTGGACAGGCTGGAAGATTATTCCCGATGTTGGGGAAGTCCAGAACTAGGGGTCACATTTTAAGGATAAGAGGGAAGTCTTTTAGGACCGAGATGAGAAAATCAATTTTTACACAGAGAGTGGTGAATCTGTGGAATTCTCTGCCACAGAAGGTAGTTGAGGCCAGTTCATTGGCTATATTTAAGAGGGAGTTAGATGTGGCCCTTGTGGCTAAAGGGATCAGGGGGTATGGAAAGAAGGCAGGGATGGGATACTGAGTTGGATGATCAGCCATGATCATATCGAATGGCGGTGCAGGCTCGAAGGGCTGAATGGCCTATTCCTGCACCTATTTTCTAAGTTTCTATGTCAGGAACCTTCTGCAGACTGTTTATAGTGGAGGTGGGTGGAGAAAGCTGGGAGACCATCTGCCTCAGTGCCAGAGACCCGGTTTCGATCCTAACCTCGGGTGCTGCCTGTGTGGAGTTTGCACCTTCTTCCTGTAACCGCGAGGGTTATTTCCCAATCCTTAACATTCCTCCCTCGTCGCAAAGACTTTGATTAATTGGACCTCTGTAAATTGGCCCTCTGTGGATGTAAAGATGGGATAAATAGGAAGGGCTGATCGATGGACGGCGTATAGGCAGTTGGCCGAAACATGCATTTGAATACCTTTCAGATGAGCAGGTAGTTCCCAGGAAGCCTTCATGGCTTTGAACGATTCGATCAGATCAGAACCTGTTGGAATACAAGGCGAAGCAATTAAAGAGCTAACTAAGATTGCTGAAGTGAATACTAAGGAGACCGAAAAACTCCGTGCCGAGAACAAACGCCTCTTAGAATTATTACGTAAAACAAACGAGAAATGTATTGATCTGGAGGGACGCCAACGCCGTAAAAATGTGCGTATAGTTGGTCTGAGCGAAGGTCGTGAGGGGAGTCAAGATCCTCGAAAATTTGTTGCAAAACTTTTAATGGATATTCTGAATTTGGATCATGAACCCCTGTTGAGCCGTGCACATAGGGCTCTAAGACGGGTTCCTGGGATAGGTTCATCGCCCAGACAAATGATTGTAAAAGTGGCCTTTGACCATGTCTTCGAAGAAATGATGAAGATAATAATAAAAAAGAGAAACCTGAAATACGAGGGAGACAACATCAGTATTTTTAGAGACTACCCAGCAGAAGTGGCCAAGAAAAGATCACTATTTAAAGAAACAAAAGGTATCCTGAGGAATTTACAGAATACTAAGGATCTGAGATATGGCTTGATGTACCCAGCAACACTGAGAGTAACTTATGATGACAAGGAATATCGTTTCGTTAAGCATACTGAAGCATTGAAATTCGCCCGAGGCATACAGCAGAAGCCAGAAGATGAAGAGAGAGAAGATGCGGAGGAAGAACCCGAGGGAGAAGGAGAGGACTGAACTTTTATCATCGACATGTGGTTATGAAATACTCACTTAGAAGGAAGTGGAATAATGGACATTTAGTTGTAGTTCTGTATTAATTATTAGAAAATATTTAATTATTCCATGATAATAGTATTACATATTATAGTATTAAATACAATTAATATTAGTAATTAGCAAATAGTAATATGAATAATAGAAATAATTACTAAGTACTTAGTATATAAAGTTAGTACCCCACCCCAATATATATAGCATTTGAGATAGGAGCTGGTATAATTAACATCTTTTTTTTTTATTAAAAAAACGGAAGTCTTTAGATTAATGGCCACGTTAGTGTGGCTTTCACCTTCACATACTACACACTATACAAGTGTAGTTTCTTTTTTTTCTGAGCACCCTATTAACACCCTTTACTTTTTTTTATTATTGATATTTCTTATTGTTTTTGTTTTTTATTGATCTTATATTATATATTATTTGAATGTAGATGTGAAGGATATTATGTATTTAGTTTAAGAAGACATAGATGCGGATTAAGGTGGATAGAAATTCTCATTGGATTGATGTCCGGGTGCAACGGGGAGCTGGGGGAGTCAAGAAGGCTACTCCAAAAAAAGCCACCCTAATAGTAAAATGCATGATATAAAGGTGAAGACTGGGGGTGGTGGAGTAACCTTCTGCAGTTGGAATGTAAAAGGAATTAATGAACCAATTAAAAGGGGAAAGGTGTTAGCTCAGTTGAACAGATTGAAGACAGATGTCATTCTCCTTCAAGAGACTCATCTTAAAAAAGATGCTCAACATAGATTAACAGCTAAATGGATTTCTAAGGTGTATCATTCTACATTTATTCATAAATCTAGAGGAGTTGCAATAATTATTCGCAAAGGTATACCTTTCATACAAAGTTCTATTATAGAGGATAAAGAAGGCAGATATGTAATAATTACAGGGGAATTATATTCAAAAAAGGTAATTTTAATGAATATATATGCCCCTAATTTTGATAATCCACTATTTTTTAAGAAAATATTTAATAATATTCCTATATCCACTCAACACAATTTAATAATTGGAGGTGATTTAAATTGTACTTTAGATAACTATCTAGATAGATCATCTGCAAAAAGGAAAGCTGCCTCGAAATCAAGTAAATTCATAAATGCTTTTATCAATACATCTAATATTAAAGACATCTGGAGGTTAGATAATCCATCCGGACGAGAATATTCTTTTTTCTCGCCCGTACATGGAACCTATTCGAGGATAGATTATTTTTTAATAGATTCTAAATTACTTCCTTTTACGTATGATGCAAAATATCATAATATTATCATCTCGGATCATGCGCCATTAACATTTAAGATAAAATTAAAAGATATATCTAATAAAACTACTACCTAGAGATTTAACCCTCAGATATTAAAGGACAATGACTGTTGTAAATATGTGATGGATCAGATTAAATTATTTTTTGAAACTAATGATAATCCTGAAACTTCTCCATCACTATTTTGGGACACATTTAAGGCATTCATGCGTGGCGCAATAATATCCGCACAAGCACATCTCAATAAAGAAAATCGAAAAATAGAACAAAATTTAGAAAATGAGATAAAACGTCTAGATAATGAAAATATAAAACAGCCTTCCAAAGAGTTAAGTAATAAAATTGCATCAGTAAAATATAGATTAAATAAAATATATTCTAATCAAGTGATTAAACTTTTTCAACAAACTAAGCAAGTGTATTTTGAATTTGGAGATAAGCCACAAAAATTACTAGCACGACAGCTTAGAAAATTAGAAGATGAGAAGATGATACACGGAATTAGATCTGAGTATGGAAATATATTAATTACTCCAAAAGATATTGATAGATTTTTACAATATTATAAAAATCTTTATTCGTCAAAACTAACAGGACAAACAGATAGTATGGAAATATTTTTACAAGAATGTCAAATCAATAGCTTAGATCAGGAAGGTAGAGAATTGTTAAATGCTGAAATAACAGTAAAAGACATTATAGAATCAATTAGTTCGCTAAAGAACGGAAAAGCAGCGGGCCCAGATGGCCTGAGTGCAGAATTTTATAAAAAATTTCAAGATCTGATTTCTCCAAGATTACAAATAATGTATAGATATGCATATGACCAAGGAAAATTACCAGAATCTCTAAATGAATCCACAATTACACTCATCCCTAAAGTAGATAAGGATTTGGAAGATCCTGGATCATATAGAGCAATTGCCCTTTTAAATACAGACCAAAAAATATTAACTAAGGTCTTATCTAGGAGATTAAGTTTAGTGATCTCTAAATTAATACATTATGATCAAACAGGTTTTATCCCAAAACGTTACTCATCCCATAATCTCAGACGTTTGTTTAATATTATATATTCAAAAAGAATACGAGATACGGAACTAGCGGTTATATCACTAGATGCAGAAAAAGCGTTTGATCAGGTGGAATGGATGTATTTATTTAATATAATGGAAAAGTTTCAATTGGGGGATAGATTTTGTAAATGGGTAAGAATTTTATACTCGAATCCTATGGCAAGAATTTTGACTAACCAAATTTTATCAGCCAAATTCAAACTCTCTAGGGGATGCAGACAGGGATGTCCGTTATCACCCTTATTGTTCGCATTGGTGATAGAACCATTGGCGGAAAAAATTAGATCTGAACCTGAAATATATGGCTATAATACTGATACAACAATTAATAAAATTTCTTTATATGCAGATGATGTTTTGATTTATATTACAAAACCGGAAATTAGTATTCCCAACCTGCTAAACATTATAACTAAGTTTGGTGCATTTTCTGGGTATAGGATTAATTGGGATAAAAGCGAGATTATGCCAATAACAGGAATAAATCTAAATACATTACAACAATACCCATTAAAAGTAGTTAAGACAAACTTAAATATTTAGGGATTAACGTAACTAAAACTCATAACTCATTAATAAAATCCAACTATCCTCAACTATTAGATAAACTTAGAAAAAATATTTTATATTGGAAAACACTTCCTATATCCATGATTGGTAGAATAAGTGCCATAAAGATGGTATTTCTACCACAGTTGTTATATTTGTTTCAGGCTATTCCTTTTTTTCTTCCGAAAACTTTAAAAAAAAAAATTGATAATATTGTCAATAGTTTTATTTGGGATTATAAAAATCACAGAATAAATAAAAAACATCTATGCAAAGCTAAGATAAATGGAGGATTAGCACTTCCAAACTTTTATATTATTTTTGGGCTGTTCAGATTAAGAATATGAATTTCTGGTGGGTAAATATGGATCATGAACCGACATGGTTAAATATAGAAAAGGAAGACTGTCTACCTTTCAATGTAGGTTCGATAATTTTTGCACCAACGGAAGTACAAAAAAAAAATTATAAAGACAACCTAATAATATATAATAATAGACGTATTTGGAAACAAATAGTTAAGACTCTACATTTGGATAATCTCTCATTTAGATTACCAATTATGAATAATCCATCGTTTAAACCTGCTATATTAGATGGGGGGTTTAAACAATGGGATGATTTAGGAATTACAAGGATAGAACACCTTTATAGAAAAGGAAAATTTCTTTTATTCCAGGAGCTACAAGATATTTATGGATTGTCTCCACAACATTTGTTTAGGTATTTACAAATTAGAGATTATATTAAATCCAATACACAAGATTACAAAAATAAAGAAGCAGGATTGTTAGACGAACTGTTTAATTTATATCCAAATACAGAAAAATTAATAGCCTATATATATAACATCATTTTGGATAAGGAGAATCCAATAACGGAAATATATCGTCAAGCATGGGAAAATGAAATGGGATTGGCTATAACAAAAGAAAACTGGGAAGAAAGTCTACAACGAATACACCGGTGTTCATTAAACGCCAGACATATACTGATACAATTTAAAGTATTATATAGGTTACATTATTCGAAAACTAAATTAAATAGTATTTTTCCGAATCTTTCCGCTATTTGTGATAAGTGCAAGAAAGCAGAGGCAAATTTAAAACATAGTTTCGTTACATGTCCTAAATTGAATTATTACTGGACAGAAATTTTTAAAGTTATTTCTGAAGTCATCAAAGTTAAATTGGACCCTAACCCAAAGCTAATAATATTTGGAATTCCGGATTTACATCTATCACTTACAGTAAATCAAAGAAATTTCTTTGATTACTGTTTGATAATTGGGAAAAAAATCATATTGAAATTTTGGAAGGGAACATTATCCCCCACAACCAAATGTGGGCAACAGAGATGATGGAGACGTTACATCTGGAAAGAATTAGATTTGTCCTATTGGACAAGTCTAATTCTTTTGAACAGATATGGTCTCCATATATACAGTATTTAGAGAAGTAGCTGTTCTTGGCAACACAGCTCGGCGTGCACCCTGCGGGATTTGGTGAGAAGAATTCATTTTTATATTGGAATTAACATATATCTTTATCGATAATATCACTTGTAGTAGTGTTATTAATAATACATATTGTGGTTTCTAAATTTCTTTTTTTTTTTTTTTTTTTTTTTTTTTTTTTTTTCGTTTCTCTTTTCTTTCTTATATATAATCAAATTATTATTTAATCACTCTCTTAATGATTTATAACTGTTCTATTCTTTCTCTATCATTATTTCTAAAAAAATAGTAGATAAGTATTACTAGTGTTTTACTTAATGCAAATTGAATTAATTTGATATAAAGTTGTTTGAAGCATTGTAATTGATTACCTTTAATAAAAAAATATATTAAAAAAAGAACCTGTTGGAATAATTTAATGGAATGATCTGAGTTGCATTTTGACAAAAAGGACAAATTCTCTGTAGAAACATGTCCTGTACCTTCTTCCCCCACTTCTTTCAGCAACTCCTCCAGTTTGGGGAGCAGGTGGTGCATTTTCACGAAACATTTCCATATCAGTTTACGGCCCTGCGGCTCTTTCTCAGTCACCATGTTGAGGAGAAGTGTGGAACCGGCCGCACGGCTTCCTCTCTTCGTGCGTTTGATGACTCGCTGTGAAGAGTGTAGAGACAAGTAGTTATAGAGCTGTACAACACGGAAACAGAACCCTCGGCCAACCTTGGCGATGGATTCACTGGAGTCACAGTGCCTTAAGTGGTAGAGTGATAGAACAATATACCACAGGGAGACAGGCTATTCAGCCCACATTGTCCATGCCAACCAAGTTACAATTGTAAGCCAGGGCCATTTGCCTGCATTTGGCCTACAGCCTCATACGCCCCTCCTATCCACTCATCAGTCTGAATGTACTTTGATATCCCTAATGTTATCCGCTTTTCCAGCTTCCTCTGGCATTGTGTTCCAGATATGGACTGCTCTCCAAGTAAACCTGTTGTCCCCGGATCCCACCTACATTTCTCCCATCTCCCCTCAAGCCTGCACCCTCCAGTTTGTGGATCACCAGTGCTGTGCGGGATATTCTTTGTGACTGCGCCGTACTGAGTTGTAATTACAGAGAGCAGCACAGCACAAGAATTTGTGCAGGAAACATTTCAGTATCGGCTGAAGTTACCCACTCATCCAATCCTCTCCCTACCTTGTACTCTTGCTCACTGAAATATCTCTCGTATGCTAGAACGAAGACGACATTCTCCACCGCCTCTTGAATCGCCTCTTCCAGCCTCTGGCGGTAATGATTTGTCAAATCCAGCAGCTGTGAATCATCACACCTTTCCAGGAGCTCCATCAGCGAAGACATTGGAGGAGCTGTGATGAATCAAAATAATGGAATTCTCAAGTGTTGTCTGTTTTCCTCCACCCATAGCTGTCACCACCCCCACTCTGCTAAAAGGCAGACCACATGACGGATATGAGGCGCTCCGATCAGCGGGTTGCTGTCAGGCCACGAGCCGGATCTACCCGCACCCTGCACGGAGGGAGGGAGACCCGGCTGTGATCCTCGACTTGCCCTGACAATGGTCCCCAAGCTGTTGCTGTAACTTATACCCTGCGGCATCTAAACAATGCGCTAACTCACAACAATTGTCCCTCTCCCACTGTTCAATCCCACGGGTGCATTCTCTTCTTGATTCTGGAAGGACACAATGTCGACACAATTTGACAGAATACACCGTTGCGACATTAAACGCGACTTATTCTCACACTTTAGCTTTAGCATTCAGAGTTCAGAGGCACAGTATACAAACAGGCTCTTCGGCCCAGCGAGTCCATGCCAATCATCAATCGATCACCCGCTCACACTAGTTTTAAGTTATCTCACGTTCTGCATATTAGCAGCACATTTACAGAGGACAATTGATGTTCATGCCAGCATGCCATAGGGATGTGGGAGGAAACACACGCTGTCATAGGAAAAACATGCAAACTCCACACAAACTGGCCATGGTTAGAATCGAACCTTAGCCTCCGGAGCCGTGAGCCAGCGGTTCTACCAGCTGCACTACTGTGCCCACACTTATTATTGTCACATGTACTGAGAAACAGCGAAAATATTGTGTTTGCATGCTGTCCAATCTAATCAGGTAATACTATACATAAATATGGCCAAGCCAAGCACAAGTACAGCAGGTAGAGTGTAGAGAGTGCTGAATATAGTTTTCTCAGCATGTAGCGATACAGTTCCAGAGAAAACATCCAACATCCGCTATGAAATAGTTTGTAAAAATAAGACTGTGTCCCCACAGGCCACAACTCACCAATGGAAGGATCTTTCAGTAGACTGATAACATCATAATAAGAATGCACAAGATTCACAGCAACGTGGTTCTATACATTCAGAACCAGTTAACTGAGAAGGCACAGAAACATAGAAAATAGGTGCAGGAGTAGGCCATTCAGCCCTTCGAACCTGAACTGCCATTCAATATGATCATGGCTGATCATCCAACACAGTATCCTGTACCTGCGTTCTCTCCATACTCCCTGATCCCTTTAGCCACAAGGGCCACATCTAACTCCCTCTTAAATATAGCCAATGAACTGGCCTCAACTACCTTCTGTGGCAGATAATTCCACAGATTCACCACTCTCTGTGTGAAAAATGTTTTCCTCATCTCGGTCCTAAAAGATTTCCCCCTTATCCTTAAACTGTGACCCCTCGTTCTGGACTTCCACAACATCGGGAACAATCTTCCTGCATCTAGCCTGTCCAACCCCTTAAGAATTTTGTACGTTTCTATAAGAGCCCCCCTCAATCTTCTAAATTCTAGCGAGTACAAACCGAGTCTATCCAGTCTTTCTTCATATGAAAGTCCTGACATCCCAGGAATCAGTCTGGTGAACCTTCTCTGTAGTCCCTCTATGGCAAGAAAGTCCTTCCTCAGATTAGGAGACCAAACTGTACGCAATCCTCCAGGTGTAGTCTCACCTAGACCCTGTACAACTGCAGTAGAAACTCCCTGCTCGTATACTCAAATCCTTTTGCTATGAATGCTAAGATACCATTCGCCTTCTTCACTGCTTGCTGCACCTGCATGCCTACTTTTAATGACTGGTGTACCATGACACCCAGGTCTCGTTGCATCTCCCCCTTTCCTAATCGGCCACCATTCAGATAATAGTCTACTTTCCTGTTTTTGCCACCAAAGTGGATAGCCTCACATTTATCCACATTGTACTGCATCTGCCATGCATTTGCCCACTCACCCAGCCTATCCAAGTCACCTTGCAGCCTCCAAGAGAGAGGGTTGTTCTTCTGGCTAGGGGTCTGTGGGAACACTGGGGTGCACAGTTTTAAGCTGAAAGGGGTGGAATTCAAAGGAGATGTGCGGGTGAAGTTGTTTATACACAGAGGATGGTGGGTGCCTGGAACGCGCTGCCAGGTGTGGTGGTTGGGGCATATACCATCGTGGTATTGTAGCTTTTTGATATGCAGGGAATAGGGAAATATGGATTGTATGAAGGCAGTGGAGATGAGTTTCATTTGTCCCGAGTGCCCTCCCCCACGGGTGGCCAAAGAGGTCGGCAGTCAGACACGAGATGTACCCCCAGGCCCACAGCCAGCACAGAGAAACAGCCCTAAACTCAGCTCAACTCTGCCTGTCCTGCCAGGTGAACCTGCCTAGACTTGCGGGAAATATGGAAATATGGCCAGCGTGGAGAAGCAGCGCTGGCGTCCCATCAGTCCAGTCAGGGCTGTAGTTAACCCGGCGAGACAGGCAGAGTTGAGCTGGATTTAGCGCTGGATTGAGCCTCCGAAGTCTCGCGCGTGTGAGTATGCCGCCAAAAAATTGTGTCCCCCGTCCCCTCCATGTTTTGATAGCGAGTTCCGCTCTTGATTGTTGGGACATTTATATCTGACGTAATTCTACAACACACCGTCGTCTGTCCTCGTTGTCGAGGCCACTGGATCTCCTCCCTGGTCCGCTCCATCAGCCATGATGGTGACTGCTGTTCACACGTTCCGCTGCTCTGTAATAAACAGATTAAAAGCCGGTATTAGACAACAATTGCAAGGAGCAGGACAATACTTTCAGCTGATGACATCACACGCTGTACAGCGTGTAGGAAGGAACCGCAGATGTTGGTTTAAATCACAGATAGACACAAAATGCTGGAGTAACTCAGTGGAACAAGCAGCACCTCTGGAGAGAAGGTTGTTTTTTTAAAACGGGTGACGTTTCAGGTCAAGACCCTTCTTCAGACTGATTCAGTCCATCCAACACATGCTTGTCTTATCAATAAATCAACCCCCTAAATTAATGGAACAAATATACATTGGAGACGGCACAAATGGCAAAGTATCTTTCCAGGAAATAAGATGGGGGAACACGTAGTCTGGGTAGCTCTGGAAATTAGGTTTATTTGGATTAGCTTGTCTAGTCCTTTTATAATTTTATATGTTTCTATAAGATTCCCCCCCCCCCCCCCCCCACATCCTTCCAAACTCCAGTGAATACAAGCCTAGTCTTTACAGTCTTTCCTCGTATGACAGTCCCGCCATCCCAGGGATCAATCTGGTGAACCTACGCTGCACTGCCTCAATCACAAGGATGTCCTTCCTCAAATTAGGAGACCAAAACTGTACACAATACTCCAGATGTGGTCTCACCAGAGCCCTATACAACTGCAAAAGAACCTCTCTACTCCTATACTGAAACCAAGACCAAAGAGATGGTGGTTAAGTTTGGCATGTCCAAGCTCCCCCTTCAGCCGGTTAACATTGCAGGGATGGACATTGAGGTGGTGCAGACATATAAATATCTGGAAGTGCATCTGGATAACAAACTGTGTAATATGTGCTTTAAGAATTTCACTGTACAGTTACATATTGGACTACTGAACTGGTGAACAAACATCTGTTCCTCTCAGCACTCAGCTCTCCAACTGATTCATCCTTAACAAACAGGGATTATCCCTTGCTATCTTGCAGACATTCTCTATTAACGTGGCTGAAAGATACAATTCAGCATTAAATGGTCCTGAACTATCCCAGCTGTGGACAGGTGATCTCTCCCTACCTTTAAACAACCTCTAGCATCTAAATCAAACGTATTTGTTTATCTAACTGCTGTGTGTGATCTGGTCAAGTACAAATGACTAGCATTTGTTACCAATGTAATAAAGACAATGTGTATTTACTTTATTGATTAAATTAGTGAATGCAGAAAACAGTGGAAGTGCAATGTTGGATGATCCATTATCAGAGCTGGGACTGTAATCAAATGCTGATCAAACTGCTGAGTGTTTCCAGTATGTTTCTCTTTTTCATTCAGATCTTCTGGAAGAGCAATATTTTTAAAAAATGTCCATGCCCAAAAAAACGGCTGTGAAAGTCACACATCATCCTACAGTGGTCAATAGATTTGTGCAAATATCATATTTCAAGTCACATACCCAATAGTCAGTCCCAACTCATTTGAATAATGAAATGAGAATTGAAATGTACAAAACGCATTCTGTGTTGCAAATCTGAAATCTTCAAAGTATCCTTTCCTTTTACTATCATTCTGCTGCAATTTCTCCTGGGATCACTCAGTCCCTCGGCCTACTCAACATAAATGTTCATGCATGTAGTACATCCGTCAAAGAGAATGCCTACAAGTCCTTGGTCAGGTTCAAATCGGTGTATTGTGGAGCCGTATGGGATCCTTTCAACAACAAGATCACCCTGGAGAAAGTACAACGCCGGGCAGCCCGCTTTGTATGTAATGACCACAAGCACAAATCAAACCTGAATAATATGCCGACTTCTCTTGGATGGGATACCCTAGAGCTCCGCAAACTCGGGCTAAGACTTATTGCAATTTACAAGCAGATTCACAAAATCACACCATCAAACCTCCCGTCACCCCAGATCACCAACTGCCATGAAACAAGACAAAATAACGGTCCCTACATCATCGACTGGCTAAATTTCAATAAACTTTAGTACCAATGTTCCCTTTACACAAGGACAATAAGGGAATGGACGCAACACACGTGCTGCTCCCGATGTTAAGTCATTTAAAAAGGGGATTGAGCAACTAGAACTCCTCAACTTGGTGAAAAAGGCCCACTTCAAAATGTAATCACTACTCTACTCACTCCGACCTGCGCCCGATAACCACTGATGAGGTGTTTACGCAGTGGTCAACTAGAACTAGAACCAGTCTTATCTGTGACCACAGGGCGAAAAAAATGTGCGACTCTCCGTACAGACGGCTCAGAAAGGCCTTTACTCTGGTAATTGAGGACGTTTCATCAGCAAAAATATCTGAAAGCGGAAATGACAAGCTGACAGTTTCATTATGAAATAGTTCCCATTTAGTAAGTGTAAAACAAACTGGGACATTTGCTTTGACTCCAGCAGACTGCTCGGCTCATTCAACACATCAAGTGTTGGTTACAACTTTATACAAGTGTGTGTGTAATGGATGTGCAGCATGAATCTCCACCAACACATCCAATGACAAAACGCAGCAGCAGCTGTTGCTCAACATGACTTTTCTGCTTCAAACTATCACTGGGACACATTTACTCACAATACATTCAATGTGTTGCTGACAGACACGAGAAAATCACATTCAATGGGGGAATTTAACCCAAGTCTCTCCACAAGATTAGACCCGTCTACTGGGGAGCGGCAGACAAAATACTCACCAATGGATGGATGTCAATCTGCTGTCCTCGCTCGTACACAAAAATGCTGGAGACACTCAGCAGGTACAGCAGCATCTATGGGGCGAAGGAAATAGGCAACGTTTCGGGCCGAAACCCTTCTACAATCTGCTGTCCTCGCTCCCCGGCCCGGAGTCTCCCCGCCCGCCCTGGCTGCCAGTAGTTAAGATGGCCGCCTATGGCCTCACTCACATTGACTTCAATGGGAGACTGCCAGTAGCTAAGATGGCGGCATATGGCTTCACCCCTATTGACTTCAATGGAGCCGTCCACTGGGGAGCGGCGGACAAAATACTCACCGATGTCAGTCTGCTGTCGTCGCTCCCCTCAGCGGCCCTGAGTTTCCCCGCCCGCCCGCCGGGACAGTGGGGCCCTGCTTCCGACAGCGGGACCCCGCTCCCCCTGCCTGGACAGTGGAGCCCTCCCCTCCCCTCCCCTCCCCTCTCCTCTCCTCTCCTCCCCTCCCCTCTCCTCTCCTCTCCTCTCCTCTCCTCTCCTCCCCTCCCCTCTCCTCTCCTCTCCTCCCCTCTCCTCTCCTCTCCTCTCCTCCCCTCCCCTCCCCTCCCCTCTCCCCTCCCCTCCCCGCCTCTCCCCTCCCCTCCCCTCCCCGCCTCTCCCCTCCCCGCCTCTCCACTCTGCCCCAGCCCGTGGACTCCCTCTCTTCTCTGTTCACCCGCCGCTGCAACCAAAGATCTTATCTTTGGCTGCAACAGGTCGGTCGGCAGGAAGGAAGCGACGCCCATCCGGTGACTTGCCAGTTTGTGCACATGCGCATTGCGTCATCATGGCGGGAAGGAAATTAAACAAACCCACAGATGCTGCAGGTCTAAACTCCAACCTACAGATGCTGCAGGTCTAAACTCAAACCCACAGATGCTGCAGGTCTAAACTCAAACCCACAGATGCTGCAGGTCTAAATTCAAACCCACCGATGCTGCAGGTCTAAACTCAAACCCACAGATGCTGCAGGTCTAAACTCAAACCCACAGATGCTGCAGGTCTGAAATCAAACCGGATAACACAACCTCAAGTTCCCATTTAGGTTACACACCACCGTCTAGTTTAAAATCTCGATGAGTCCAAATGGTGAACTCTCTCCCCCAACAGGTCCTGTCACACATGTCATGGGTGGAATTGGCTGCTCACAACTTCTGCTCAAATAAAACGAATGCTGTTCCGACACGTAAACACAACTCAAACATTTACCTCACATTTCTAATTCCAAGTAAGGTTACAATTGGCAAAGTCACGGGCAGTTAGGTGGTTAATTGGAATAAGTCTGGAAATTATTAACTGTATTTGGAACATTGATAAATGATTGGAAAGGCTAAATTTCATGGAAGCATCAATTGAGGTGTATAGAGTAATTAGATGAGGGATGAAAGGAGGAGGTGCAGTTTAGCACGGTGATACAGGAATTAGCTGAAAGATTGTAGACCTGGTGAAACGTTTCTCCCACCACAGGATCAGTACAGATCTGGAACTCATAGAAACATAGAAACATATAAAATAGGTGCAGGAGTAGAGGCCATTCGGCCCTTCGAGCCTGCACCGCCATTCAATATGATCATGGCTGATCATCCAACTCAGTGTCCCATCCCTGCCGTCTCTCCATACGCCCTGATCCCTTTAGCCACAAGGGCCACATCTAACTCCCTCTTAAATATAGCCAATGAACTGTGGCCTCAACTACCTTCTGTGGCAGAGAATTCCACAGCTAAAATTACCTTTGAAGAAACGTTTACACCACAATGTGTGCTTGAAGACTGGTTACCAGAAGGTGGGATCTGACCGATGAACTCTTGCACAACCGGCAAAGACACTGTGCGTCAAATAATTGGCTTCCTCTGTCCTCAATGTATTGAAACGGCAAATGACCAACGGTAGCTGGGGGGTGGAGGTACCACTGGTAGACAGAGTGATGAAGACAGGAACCCCAAGCACATTTACACTGGGTGGAGCTGGACAGCCATTGTTTCACCGTTCCTCAGAGTCAGAAACAAGCCACCCCAGAAACACACCGACCACCACCCCAGTCACAGATTCTGACCCCTAGATCTGGACTCTTCACTCAGGGGAAAAACCAGGAGTCAAGAGTGTTAAATTCTCACATGTACAATGGAACAATTAAATACTTACATGCAGCACAACATAACACCCAGCATACATCCATTCTATGGACATTTCATTCAGGTCACCCCTCATTCCTCTAAACACTAAAGAACAGAGGCAGAGCATCGGTCTCACTACACACGGCAACACCAGTCTGATGAAACTTGATGCAATATTATTCCTTATTTATGTTAATAAATGCTATCTTGGTGCTGCTGCAGCAAGGCACCATGTTAATTGTATAATAGTACAAAAACATTCACAGAATACAGCATTGCTGCTTCATTGTCTGCTGGTGAGGATGGCCTCACATTTCCCAGTCACCCCATCTGGCACCATGCTGTCACCCACCCTGTCCCCACCCTGCCGAGCGCTCTCCACACCCCATCCTCCCTCTCCTCACCCACCACACCCCATCCTCCCCTTCTGAACCCTCTCTTCACCCACCACACCCCATCCTCCCCTCCTGAACCCTCTCTTCACCCTCCACACCCCATCCTCACCCGCCTGAACCCTCCACACCCCACCCTCACCCTCCTGAACCCTCTCTTCACCCTTCACACCCCATCCTCCCATCCTGAACCCTCCACACCCCATCCTGAACCCTCTTCACCCTCCATACCCCATCCTGAACCCTCTCTTCACACTCCACACACCATGCTCACCTGCCTGAACCCTCTCTTCACCCTCCACACCCCACCCTGAACCCTCTCTTCACCCTCCACACCCCATCCTCCCCACCTGAACCCTCTCTTCACCCTCCACACCCCATCCTCCCCACCTGAACCCTCTCTTCACCCTCCACACCCCATCCTACTGAACCCTCTCTGTGTCCTCCATATCCCAAACCCTCTGTGCACCCTCCACATCCCTTCCGAACCCTCTCTGCACCATCTCCCCTCTCTCCCAATCCCTCTCTGCACCCTACAAATTAAAGGATGTACCTTTCGACTGTAGATGATGAGGAATTTCTTGAGCTGGAGGGTGGTGAATCTGTGGGATTCATTGCTGCAGACGGCTGTCATTAGGTATTTTTCAGACGGAGGTTGACAGATTCTTCATTGGTATGGGTGTCAGGGCTATTGGGAGACGGCAGGAGTATGGGGTTGAGAGGGAGAGATAAATCAGCCGTGATTGAGTCAAAGAAAAAAATCATCGTCTATATCTCTCGTTTCCCTTATCCGTAACCAGACTGAAGACGGGTCTCGACCCGAAACATCACCCATTCCTTCTCTCCAGAGATCCTGCCTGTCCCGCCGAATTACTCCAGCTCTTTGTGTCTAACCATGATTGAATGGCAGAGTAGACTAGATGGGCTGACTGGCCTCATTCTGCTGCTCCCCACAGCAGACCCCTCTCTGCCCGGTGATGCATAAACTCGGGGCATCACTGGGCGGCTGTGGCCGCAGGAACCCCTTCACTGATGAGCGGGGACCCGGTTGACAAACGGCGCCACTCTCCCCGGGGATTCACCGTGGCGCAGCGGTAGAGTTGCTGCCTTACAGCAAAATGCAGCGCTGGAGACCCGGGTTCGATCCCGACTACGGGCGCTGTCTGTATGGAGTTTGCACGTTCTCCCCGTGACCTGCGTGGGTTTTCTCCCAGAACTCCGGTTTCCTCCCACATTCCAAAGACGTGCAGGTTTGCAGGTTAATTGGCTTGGTGAATGTAAACATTGTCCCTAGTGGGTGTAGGATACGTTTGTGACATCCAGTGGTGGTGATTATAGGCAAAGATACAGATACCGAGCAACGGAGACGCGCTGTATCCCCTCGCTACCCCCTCCCTATCTACCACGCTCCTCCTACTTCCCCCCCCCTCTCCTCTCCCCTCTCCTCTCCTCTTTACCCGCCCCCCTTCTCATCTCCCCCCTCCTCTACGCTCCTTCTCCTCTCCCCTCCTTCTCATCTCCCCCCTTCTACTCCCATTCTCCTCTCCCTCCCCCCTCCTCTACCCCTTCTCCTCTCCCCTTCCCTTCACCTCAGCGCGCGAGGCCCCAAGCATGCGCGCGCAGCCGCAAGACGCTCGCTCCCGTCCAGCGCCAACGGCCGACGCTCGCTCCCGCCCCCACGATCTTTGCCCCCAACTGTATTACACTCGCTCCCGGGCGGATAAACTGTATTACACTCGCTCCCGGGCGGATAAACTGTATTACACTCGCTCCCGGGCGGATAAACTGTATTACACTCGCTCCCGGGCGGATAAACTGTATTACACTCGCTCCCGGGCGGATAAACTGTATTACACTCGCTCCCGGGCGGATAAACTGTATTACACTCGCTCCCGGGCGGATAAACTGTATTACACTCGCTCCCGGGCGGATAAACTGTGTTACACTCGCTCCCGGGCGGATAAACTGTGTTACACTCGCTCCCGGGCGGATAAACTGTGTTACACTCGCTCCCGGGCGGATAAACTGTATTACACTCGCTCCCGGGCGGCCCAACTGTCGACGTCCGTTAACCTCCCGCCTCCTACTCTTTATCCCCCCCTCTCTTTCCACCCGACCACAACCCCCCCCCCCCCCCCACCACTAACCGTTGATCGCCGCTGCTAAGCTGACAGCGATGGTGAAGTGAAGCATGAATTTAAAGCAGCCAAGTTGCCGCCGCCGCCGCCGCATTGACACCGTGTGCCCGCGCGCTGCCTCGCTCGCCCCACCCGGGCTCCGAGCGCGTGTGTGTGGGGCCAGAGCGCGTGTGTGGGGCCAGTGTCCATCTGTGTCCCTCTGTCTGTCTGTCCATCTGTGTCCCTCTCTGCTCCACCTTCCTCCTACTCCCCCCCCTCACGGTTTATCCCCGCTGATAATCGTTGCCGCCGCTGTTAACCGCTCCTAACGGCCTCCAGCTGTTGACCCGGCTTCACCCTCTCAATTGTCGACGCCCATCAACCGCCCGCACCCCCTCCCAGCTGTGTCCGCCCGCACCCCCCCCAGCTGTGTCCATCCCCCCCAGCTGTGTCCGTCCACCCCCCCCCAGCTGTGTCCGTCCACCCCCACCCCAGCTGTGTCCACCCTCCCCCCAGCTGTGTCCATCCCCCCCAGCTGTGTCCGTCCACCCCCCCCCAGCTGTGTCCATCCCCCCAGCTGTGTCCGTCCACCCCCCCCAGCTGTGTCCGTCCACCCCCACCCCAGCTGTGTCCACCCTCCCCCCAGCTGTGTCCGCCCGCGCCCCCCCAGCTGTGTCCGCCCGCACCCCCCCCAGCTGTGTCCGTCCGCACCCACCCCAGCTGTGTCCACCCTCCCCCCAGCTGTGTCCGCCCGCACCCCCCCCAGCTGTGTCCGTCCGCACCCCCCCCCAGCTGTGTCCGTCCGCCCGCAACCCCCCCCAGCTGTGTCCACCCGCACCCCCCCCAGCTGTGTCCACCCCCCCCAGCTGTGTCCGCCCGCACCCCCCCCCAGCTGTGTCCGTCCGCCCGCAACCCCCCCCAGCTGTGTCCACCCGCACCCCCCCCAGCTGTGTCCACCCCCCCCCAGCTGTGTCCGTCCGCAACACCCCCGCAGCTGTGTCGGTCCGCACCCCCCCAGCCGTGTCCGCCCGCACCCCCCCCCCCAGCTGTGTCCGTCCGCACACACCCCCCCCAGCTGTGTCCGTCCGCCCGCAACCCCCCCCCCCCAGCTGTGTCCACCCACACCCCCCCCAGCTGTGTCCATCCCCCCAGCTGTGTCCATCCCCCCCAGCTGTGTCCACCCGCACCCCCCCCGCTGTGTCCATCCCCCCCAGCTGTGTCCATCCCCCCCCCAGCTGTGTCCACCCGCACCCCCCCCCCAGCTGTGTCGCCCGCACCCCCCGCAGCTGTGTCCGTCCGCACCCCCCCCCCAGCTGTGTCCGCCCGCACCCCCCCCGCTGTGTCCGTCCGCCCGCAACCCCCCCCAGCTGTGTCCACCCGCACCCCCCCCAGCTGTGTCCGCCCGAACCCCCCCCAGCTGTGTCCGTCCGCACACCCCCCAGCTGTGTCCGCTCGCACCCCCCCCAGCTGTGTCCGTCCGCCCGCACCCCCCCCCAGCTGTGTCCCCCCGCACCCCCCCCAGCTGTGTCCACCCCCCCCAGCTGTGTCCGTCCGCAAACACCCCCGCAGCTGTGTCGGTCCGCACCCCTCCAGCTGTGTCCGCCCGCACCCCCCCAGCCGTGTCCGCCCGCACCCCCCCCCAGCTGTGTCCGTCCGCACACACCCCCCCCCAGCTGTGTCCGTCCGCCCGCAACCCCCCCCAGCTGTGTCCACCCACACCCACCCCAGCTGTGTCCATCCCCCCCAGCTGTGTCCATCCCCCCCCATCTGTGTCCACCCGCACACCCCCCCCGCTGTGTCCATCCCCCCCAGCTGTGTCCCTCCCCCCCAGCTGTGTCCACCTCACCCCCCCCCCAGCTGTGTCGCCCGCATCCCCCGCAGCTGTGTCCGTCCGCACCCCCCCCAGCTGTGTCCGCCCGCACCCCCCCCGCTGTGTCCGTCCGCCCGCACCCCCCCCAGCTGTGTCCAACCCGCACCCCCCCCAGCTGTGTCCGTTCCCGCCCCCCCAGCTGTGGGCCGTCCACAACACCGCCCGCAGCTATGTCTGTCCGCCCTCCCCACCAGCTGTGTCCGTTCCCCCCCAGCCGTGTCCGCCCGCACCCCCCCCAGCTGTGTCCGTCCGCCCACACCCCCCCCAGCTTGTGTCCGTCCGCCCGCAACCCCCCCCAGCGGTGGTCCGGCCCGCACCCCCCCCAGCTGTGGCCCGTTCCGCACGCCACACACCCCCCAGATGTGTCCGCCCGCACCCCCCCCCCGCTGTGTCCGCCCGCCCCCCCCCAGCTGTGTCCGCCCGCACCCCCCTCCCCCCCCGCTGTGTCCGCCCGCACCCCCCCCCAGCTGTGTCCGCCCGCAACCCCCCCCCCCCCCCCCCCCCCCGCTGTGTCCGCCCGCACCCCCCCCCCCCCAGCTGTGTCCCCCCGTTAACCGCCCGGTCGAACTGTTCCCGAACCTTCTTGCCCGTAAACTCCATCAATTGTTCAACGCCCGTTAACCCCGCCCCCAATTGTCGACGCTCCGCCTCCAGCCGTTGCCGCCCGTTATTTCCCGCCCGCCCGCTCGCGTTGCCCGCTGGGAAGAAGAAGCCGTTTCCAGAAGGTTCTTCACCAAACGTCATTCATTCGGACTTCGCTTCTCCACAACGACGTTCGGATTCCGACTGTAAATGACGTCATAAACACAGGTGTGACGTTTAAATCATCTTGAATCATAACATCCAGTAGACAGACAGACAGACAGACAGAGCGGGACAGGAGGTTGTTAGTTCATCACTACCGCAATACGTCACCAATCTACACCGACTATCACAACACTGGTCCTCTCCCCCTTTCCCCCTCCTCTCGCTCTCCTCCAATCTCTCTCCATCCCCCTCAACACTCCCCCCACCTCTACCACCCTCTCTCCCTCCCCCCCACCTCTACCACCCTCTCCCCATCTGCTCCCCTTCCCTCTACCCCCCTCCACTCCCCCTTCACCCTCCACCTCCAATTCTCCTCCCCCTCTCCACCCTCACCTCCCTCCTCCATCCACCTCTCCCCCCTCTTTTCTCCCCCTACAACTCTCCCCCTCCCCTCACTCACCCCCGCCTCTCTCTCTCCCCTCTCACCCCTCTACTCTCTCTCTCTCCCCTCTACTCTCTCTCTCCCCTCTACTCTCTCTCTCCTCCTCTACCCTCTCTCTCCCCTCTACTATCTCTCTCTCCCCCTACTCTCTCTTCCCCCTCGCGTCCACCCCCTGCCTTTCCCCCACCCCCCTCCCACTCTCTCCCCTCACTCCCACTCTCTCTAATGTTATCCCACTTTTTAAGAAATGCGGGAGAGAGAAAACGGGGAATTATAGACCAGTTGGCCTGACATCGGTGATGGGGAAGATGCTGGAGTCAATTATAAAAGATGAGAAAGTCGCACATTTGGATAGAAGTAACAGGATCGGTCCGAGTCAGCATGGATTTACAAAGGGGAAATCGTGCTTCACTAAACTTCTGGAATTTTTTGAAGATGTGACTAAGAAAATGGACAAGGGAGAGCCAGTGGATGTAGTGTACCTGGACTTTCAGAAAACATTTGATAAGGTCCCACAAAGGAGAATAGTGGGCAAATTTAGGGCACATGGTATTGGGGGCAGAATGCTGACATGGATAGAGCAGCGGTTGGCAGACAGGAAACAAAGAGTAGGGATTAACGGGTCCCTTTCAGAATGGCAGGCAGTGACTAGTGGGGTACCGCAAGGCTTGGTGCTGGGACCGCAACCATTTACAATATACATTAACGATTTAGATGAAGGGATTCAAAGTAACATTAGCAAATTTGCAGATGACACAAAGCTGGCTGGCAGTGTGAACTGTGAGGAGGATGCTATGAGAATGCATGGTGACTTGGACTAGTTGGGGGAGTGGGCAGATGCATGGCAGATGAAGTTTAATGCGGATAAATGTGAGGTTATCCACTTTGGTGGCAAAAACAGGAAGGCAGATTACTATCTAAATGACGACAAGTTGCGAAAAGGGGAAGTACAAGGGGATCTGGGGATCCTTGTACATCAATCAATGAAAGTAAGCATGTAGGTACAGCAGGCAGTGAAGAAAGCGAATGGCATGTTGGCATTTATAACGAGGAATCGAATATAGGAGCAAAGAGGTCCTTCTGCAGTTGTACAGAGCCCTAGTGAGACCACATCTATAGTATTGTGTGCAGTTTAGGTCCCCTAATTTGAGGAAGGACATTCTTGCTATTGAGGGAGTGCAGAGTAGGTTTACAAGGTTAATTCCCGGGATGGCGGGACTGTCATATGCTGAGAGAATGGGCTTGTACACTCTGGAGTTTAGAAGGATGACTGGGGTTCTCATTGAAACATATAAGATTGTTAAGGGTTTGGACACACTAGAGATGGGAAACATGTTCTCGATGTTGGGGGAGTCCAGAACCAGGGGCAATGGTTTATGAATAAGGAATAAGCCATTTAGAACAGAGACGAGGAAACACTTTTTCTCACAGAGAGTGGTGAGTCTGTGGAATTCTCTGCCTTAGAGAGGCAGGTTCTCTGGATGCTTTCAAGAGAGAACTAGATAGGGCTCTTAAAAATAGCGGAGTCAGGGGATATGGGGAGAAGGCAGGAACGGGGTACTGATTGGGGATGATCAGCCATGATCACATTCAATGGCGGTGCTGGCTCGAAGGGCCGAATGGCCTACTCCTGCAGCTATTGTCTATTGACCGTCAGCGATGAAACTGCGAACGGATCGACCGTCAGCGCGCACACACACACACACACACACACACACATCGCAAAGGCGGGGGGCAGGAAAAGTGGGGGAGCACTGTCTGAAATTCACACCCGCGATGAACAGGCAGGTATAAGGCGGCTGGCACAGTTATGGTAAGTCCTTTAGAGTGGGAGGGGGAGAGGGGGGGAGAAGGGGAGGAGAAGGAGAGGAGACACTTTTAAGAAGCCAGACAACGTTTAATAAAGTTTAGCGCCATTTAACATTACCGGTCGGTTTACTTACCTTTTTTTTCCTCAATGAGCTTTACCTTCGACTACCTTCGATTACCTATGATAGCATGGCGAACGACTACGACTAAACCTATGAGTAAAAAAATATTGATTTTTTCCAAGGTGACCTTTTTTTCCTCGCGGGCATTTTTCAGCTTGCTGAAAAAAACGCCGCAACCTAGCTGAGGCCTTGAGTGCGCGGGGACTACTCTCGGGCATGCAGGAGAGTTACAAAGACCTCCTAGGACCTCATGTCGACCTTGCTGCGAGTACGAGTCGAGGGTAAACTCTTCTAAAGTCGCGAATTAGGTCCCCGCAGTGGGGCAGGCCCATTATACCTCTCGGCCATGGACCTCCGAACTAAACGAAGTAAAAAACAGCTTCTGCACAAGAAGCCCAGCAGCAAACACGCCACTGACTATGTAATAAGTCCAACCACATAATTACCGGCAGACTAAAATTTAACGGCAAGTGACCATAATTAATGACACACAACACAAAGCCAAATGGCCACTACAGAAGGGTTGGGGAAATTTGCAGATGGGGAATAGGATGTGTATTGGGATAAGGAGAGAAGGAAAGGGAATAAGAAGTATTGAAAGAGGTTGGAGAATTCTATCTAAACTAGCACACTGCAATACAAGAACAGACATTTCGGCCTATGCTGTCTGTGCCCAACATGATGCCAGGTTAAACTAATCTGCTCATGTGAAGTTTGCAGGATAATGTAGAACTAGTGTGAATGGGTGATCGATCGCTGGGAATAAGTTACAGCAACAGCCTGGGGACCATTATCAGGGCAAGTCGAGGATCGCAGCCGGGTCTCTATCCGTGCAGTGTGCGGGTAGATCCGGCGCGTGGCCTGACAGCAACCCGCTGATCGGAGCGCCTCATCTCCGTCATGTGGTCTGCCTTTTAGCAGAGTGGGGTGGTGACACTCCCAAGTGCAGCTTTCGGTGGAGGAAAACAGACATCCCTTGATAATTCCATTATTTTGATTCATCACAGCTCCTCCAATGTCTCAATAAACATAATATTACATAGTGTCCAAGCAAAGATACTATAAACATAGTAAACACAAACTGTTCCCCCGCAACGCTGATTACACTGCGAGAGGCATAACTGAAGTCGGGCTTACTGAAATGGCGGAAGTTGCGCTCCGTTGCGTACTACACGTCAGTCCATTGGATTTGCAAGAGTGGTCTATTTGCTCCGCTCTAGTATCTTTGCTAATTACTAAAGCAGACTTCTGATAATATAAACCACATAGTAGGCCAAGCTTCTACCAACAAGCACTACAAGTAGTTAGTAAGAAGTAACCAATCTACACTTCTCTCTATAATTACAGCACAGTCGCAAAGAATATAGTATAATGCAGTATAATGTGGATAAATGTGAGGTTAGCCACTTTGGTGGCAAAAACAAGAAAGTAGACTGTTATCTGAATGGTGGCCGATTAGGAAAGGGGGAGATGCAACGAGACCTGGGTGTCATGGTACACCAGTCATTAAAAGTAGGCATGCAGGTGCAGCAGGCAGTGAAGAAGGCGAATGGTATGTTAGCATTCATAGCAAAAGGATTTGAGTATAGGAGCAGGGAGGTTCTACTGCAGTTGTACAGGGTCTTGGTGAGACCACACCTGGAGTATTGCGTACAGTTTTGGTCTCCTAATCTGAGGAAAGACATTGTTGCCATAGAGGGAGTACAGAGAAGGTTCACCAGACTGATTCCTGGGATGTCAGGACTATCATATGAAGAAAGACTGGATAGACTCGGTTTGTACTCGCTAGAATTTAGAAGATTGTGGGGGGATCTTATAGAAATTCTTAAGGGGTTGGACAGGCTAGGTGCAGGAAGATTGTTCCCGATGTTGGGGAAGTCCAGAACAAGGGGTCACAGTTTAAGGATAAGGGGGAAATCTTTTAGGACCGAGACGAGGAAAACTTTTTTCACACAGAGAGTGGTGAATCTCTGGAATTCTCTGCCGCAGAAGGCAGTTGATGCCAGTTCATTGGCTATATTTAAGAGGGAGTTAGTTGTGGCCCTTGTGGCTAAAGGGATCAGGGGGTATGGAGAGAAGGCAGGTACAGGATACTGAGTTGGATGATCAGCCATGATCATATTGAATGGTGGTGCAGGCTCGAAGGGCCGAATGGCCTACTCCTGCACCTATTGTCTATGTTTCTATGTTTCTAATATCCCATACAGTGGTGGTGAGTTTCACAAACACGCCATTATATTCAGGATGTGGTACAATACACTGACACAACCCAAAGTGTTTCAATGATTCACATCGCTAGCAAATTTTCAAAACACTCGTGACACAATAGTTATATGCACATTTTACATTTTTGGCATAATTAATAGGTGAACAAATTCTCTTTGCAGTCTTACATCCTTGCTTTCCACCAGGTAGACACAAATGCTGGAGCAACTCAGCGGGTGAGGCAACATCTATGGAGCGAAGGAAATAGGTGACGTTTTGGGTCGAGACCTTTCATCCGACTGACGTGAGGGTGGGATGGGAGTGGAGCGGGAAGAAGAAAGGAAGATGCGGAGACTCAGAGGCTGAGGGAGAGCTGGGAAGGGGAGGAGAAAGCAGGGACAACCTGACATTGGAGAAGTCAATGTTCATATCGCTGGGGTGTAAACTGCCCAAGCGGAATATGAGGAGCTGCTCCTCCAATTTTCGGTAGGCCTCACTCTGGCCAAGGAGGAGGCCCAGGACAGAAAGGTCGGATTGGGAATGGGACGGGGAGTTAAAGTGCTGAGCCAGCGGGAGATCAGGTTGGTTATTGCGAACCGAGGGGAGGTGTTGGGCGAATCGATCGCCAAGCCTACACTTTGACCTTCGTGGGATTTTACTCCGGGTGTTCCGGATTCCTCCAACATTTCAAAGACGTTCAGGGTTGTAGATTAATCGGCCTCCGCAAAATTGCTGAATTTTCCCTAATGTGCGTGGGATAGTGCTAGTGTACGGGGTGATCGCTGGTCGGCGCGGACTCCGTGGGTCGAAAGACCTGTTCTTTCCGCGCTGCATCTCTAAACTAAACTAAACCAAAGAAGGGTGTCGACCCAAAATGCCACCCATGCCTTCTCTCCACAGATGCTGCCTGACCCGCTGAGTTACTCCAGCACTTTGTGTCTATCTTCTCCACAGATGTTGCCTGACCCGCTGAGTTACTCCAGCACTTTGTCATAGAGTGATACAGCGTTGGAAAGAGGCCCTTCGGCCCAACTCGCACCCGCATTCCTAGATCCCTCGGCTCCACTCATTCCGCCAGGCTCAGAGTTGTACAGAGTCCTAGTGAGACCACACCTGGAGTACTGTGTGCTGGTTTGGTCCCCTAATTTGAGGAAGGACATTCTTGCTATTGAGGGAGAGCAGCGTAGGTTTACAAGGATAATTCCCGGGATGGCGGGACTGTCATATGCTGAGAATGGAGCGACTGGGCTTGTACACTGGAGTTTAGAAGGATGAGAGGTTATCTTATTGAAACATATAAGATTGTTAAGGGTTTGGACATGCTAGAGGCAGTAAACATGTTCCCGATGTTGGGGGAGTCCAGAACCAGGGGCCATACACACAGTTTAAGAATAAGGGGTAAGCCATTTAGTATGGAGACGAGGAAACACTTTTTCTCACGGAGAGTTGTGTGTCTGTGGAATTCTCTGCCTCAGAGGGCGGTGGAGGCCGGTTCTCTGAATACATTCAAGAGAGAGCTAGATAGGGCTCTTAAAGATAGTGGAGTCAGCGGATATGGGGAGAAGGCAGGTACGGGGTACTGATTTGGGATGATCAGCCCTGATCACACTGAATGACGGTGCTGGCTCAAAGGGCCGAATGGCCTACTCCTGCACCTATTGTCTGTTGCCCCAGCGCCCCGCCATTCACAGTGAAGATCCTGCCCTGGTTTGACTTCCTAAACTGCAACACCCTCCCTACCCCCAAACAATGTGACCTCATCCCTGTGGCTCCCTGCCCCTTACCCCTGCCACCTCCTGCTCCTTACCCCCCTTTTCTCCCTCCCCCCTCCTCACAACCCCCAAACAGTGTGAACCCCCACCAGGCTCCCTACCCCCTTCCTTGACTCACTTGACCCCTCTCCCCCCCCCCCCCCAGTTCCCTGCCTCCCCCATTCATCCCCCTCGGCACCAAACTCACTCTCACTTGAATCCCTCCCCCCTCCCTTTGCTCCGTGCTTCCCTCCCACTACCCACTTCACCCCTTTTCCCAACCCCCAGTCTCTCACCCCCTCCCTCCCCCGGACTGTCTCCTCTCTCTCCCCTACCCTCTCCACTTATTCCTGCCCCTCTCGGCCCCCCACCGCTCAGATATCTCTCCCTCTCCCTTCCGAACTTTCTCTCCTCAATTCTTCCCCTCTCTGTCTCTCCCTCTTTCTTCTCTCTCCACCCCTCTATCTCTCTCACTCTGCCCCTCTCTCTCTCTCCAT